>NC_064578.1:40119005-40196505 GCF_937001465.1 Orcinus orca | reverse complement strand
TGTCTAGAGTGTACATTAATAAGAAGTGGCAGACAGAGTAAGTGATATGTTAAAATATAATATTGCTAAATGGATTAGAGTTTGTGTTTGTGTTCATTTAGAGAATAATAGGTACAACCTTAACAAAAGCATTTATAGCATTTATATATTTTTACACTGAAGATACGACACCCCAAAGCAAACTCATTAACTAGTAATTTTACCCTTATTAAAATACATTTATTTGTATGCTTACATGATTTGATCGCTTTAAAAAAAAAAGAACATTACTTTTCTTGCAAATATTTCTGTAGGTTGTTTCCCCGATTCCGTTGGTTGGGAAAGTTCTCTCGTTTTCTGGCGGTTATAATTAGAGATAATTTGGCCTCCCTCATAATATTTTGATTCTGGGAATGATTCATTTGGAAAGAATCTTAAACCTCACAGCATCCTGACAAGATTTTGCAAAAGGCACCAATATTGTGTGCAGGGCATTATGTAAAAAATGCAGCCTTTAGGGCTAAGAGCAAGGTGAGCAGAACACAAGTTTAAGAACAAAAGCAAAGAAGACTGATCCCGAGAAGTCTGAAAGCAGGTAAAACTGGAGAAGAAGTGGATCAAAGAAGGACGGATGCTGGAGGGCGGGGCAGGGAAGGGAGCCCCACTCCCCCAGTTGCCCATCTCCTGTCCATCAGGTGCCCGGCTGCTTGTGATTCTCCAGGCGAGGAGGACGAGTTTGGGGAGCGACACTAATAGCGAGAGATGAAATTCTAATCATCATCGCTGGAATTGCAGACAAAGGGCTAATTATCGGGACTCATAAATAGACACTTAAAATGTTGAACATGAAACTTGTTCATTATACACGGATTCTGCTTTTGGTGAGCACGGCAACAGAATCACCGAGGGGGCCAAGATTGGCAGGGCAAGGTCTGCCACCGGGCTGGCAGTCACCCCGGGTCTGGAGCCAAGGCTGCGTGGGGTGGGTGTTCCTGGTCTTCACCGCGAGACAGGATTCAAAGGCAACCGTCCAGCCTGCCTGGTCCCTCTCTTGCAGACATCGCTTCCCACTGAGCGGCATCCAGCAGAGGTGACTGCACATGTCACGCAGGGCTCCGAACGGGTCTTTGCGAGGATCCTGAACGCAGCCTGTGTATGGAAATTGCCGACAAAAGAAATTAAGCACAGGAACTCTGTGATTAGACTAATGCATTGATCAAGTCAGACCCTCTCTGTTTCACTGCCAGCATGCCCCATATAAAAGCGTCATTAAAGAAACTCCACCGTCTCTTCTGCTAATGGTTTACGATTTGAGCATGCCCCAGTGATTGACAAGTGATGCCAGGGCTGCCTGTGTTGTCTTAAAAAAGCCACATCAGATCAGCAGAAGCTTAAAGCAAAGCATAAATTATAGATACATGTCTGTTTCTTTGATGAAGTGAGACTATAGGTGCTCCTCTGTTCCATCACACAAAGAATTGCACTTTCAGGAAGCTTTTTCACGATGTCACGTCATATTTGAAAAAACAACAGGAAAAACATACACCTTTCCCCCCAATTTCCATCCTTCCTTCCTTTCTCTTATTCTTAAAACAAAATCTTTTAAACAAACTGCCTGCTTCAAAGGCAGCCTGGGAGTTTTCCACTTTGGAGAAATTAATTAAACATAAAATAAGTGTTTAAATACAAAGTCCAACGCAGCAAGGATTATTGCATCGTGGCTGCATCGATCTGTCAGCCTCGCTAACTGTTTTTCACCGCCTGTTGGAGGCAGGGTTACCGACTTGGAATATTCGCAGCATCTTGGCCGTTCAGAAACAAAGACGTTTGGGCGGCATTAACAGAGGATGCTTTGCTCCATAAATTTTGTTGTCAGCTGGCGATACAATTTCCTTATTACAAAGTTCTCAGAGTCTCCCGTGGAAATATTTAGGGGGCACTGTGGGAAAAGGGAGGAGGAAAAAAGATGAAAACATGGCCACAGAATAAGAAAGGTAAAATCCAGGCAGGAGAGGACACTTCTCCCGGGTGTACGGGCACTGCCCAACCTTTTCTAGTCCAGGCTTCATGGATGCTGCCCTCACTCAAGCTTCAAAACGATATTTATTCTCACCTACTGATTCAGGTCAAATACCCTCTGGTCCCTCTGGAAGCGCACCAGTGCTTGTGGAAAGAACAACTCCTTGGACTTGAAGGATCCACACCAGGGAGCCAGGGCTTGCCTCCGGGGAGTCCCTGAGTGACGTTTCCAAGAGAAAACGGCATTGGCAAGGTCACTAGTTCAGAGGTCCTTTTAGCTTGAAACAGAAATTTGGTTCCTGCCAGAGCCAAAATGAATCCTGTGGAATTAGCTCATAGGCTGTCCTTGGGAATTACTCATCGTGCATCACTTTTCTTAGAGATAAGACATTTCCTCGTCTCCCAAGGTGCCAGGATCTCTAAGTTGACATAATTCTGCACAAATCACTCCGGTGGTGTAACTTAGAGTGTCCCAATCCCCTTTGGACCCTGGCCTTTGTAACTGGGCCATCACTCACTTAGTTTCACCTTATCTTTAAATAAATGTAACCAGAAGGGACTTGTTCGGCTCGCCACCTCCTGAGTGATGTGAATTATTTATACAGTCTTCATACGCATTCGTTAAGCCGCACACAGCCAAGTGGAGAGGAGCTGTTTGTCTCTCGTTCAGCCAGAAGTGTAAGACTGCAAGGTCGGGGTACATAGTAAGAACATCCATGAGGCTCTCCCTGGCTGGGTCGTGGAGAGGAAGAATCACCTGTTGTCTCTGTCGCTTCCGAGGGAGCTACTGAGGCTGCTCGTTCACGGGGAGGGGTGGGAGTTGCAGGCCCAGCCTGCAACCTACCTGGCCTGTAGCAATGAGCCCTGCAAAACAAGCTCAGAAATGCGGCGTCGCCAGCCAGCAGAAAAGCATATAAGTAAGAAAAGGAGGTGCATGGGGCTTCCCTGGTGGCGCAGTGGTTGAGAGTCTGCCTGCCGATGCAGGGGACACGGGTTCGTGCCCCGGTCCGCGAGGATCCCACATGCCGCGGAGCGGCTGGGCCCGTGAGCCATGGCCGCTGAGCCTGCGCGCCTGGAGCCTGTGCTCCGCAACGGGAGAGGCCACAACAGTGAGAGGCCCGCGTACCGCAAAAAAAAAAAAAAATAGAAACGGAGGTGCAGAAGAAGGCTGATGCTCCAGGGAAGTTTCCTATAGAGCATATCAGTCTGGGGTGATCCCCAAGACAAAAGCATGTTCTGGTGAATTGGACATTCTGGTTAATAAAGCTTTAGCACGTGGTGCTGAGATGGGACTGGGAGTGGAAGGTGCTGGGCTAGAGCCCTTCAGCCTCTCTGAGCTTCATCCACTCACCCTCCCACATTGTCTTCCTCCCACAGTTGCCGTGAGCAGGCAATATATGCAAAAATGCGTTCTAAGCTCTGAGATCCTACATAATCATCAGTTAGACATTGCCACACATTTCAAACAATAAAATTTAGGGACTATCTTTTTTCTGCAAACTCTTGCATGAAGATGTTCCTTTTCCCATCAGAATTCAAGGGCGCTTCCCCAGCCCCGAGCTGCCAGCCCTCACTGTGAGCAGTGATTAGGGGCACGTAAACTTCCTGGGTATTTGAGAATTGTTTGGGATTCAGGTTTAACAGGAAGTTGCTCTTTTGCGTGGGACTCCGGAATATTCAACCTGGAAAGGACACTAAGGCCGAGAGAGAAAGAACTTACAAATGGATTAGATCTTTTGGGGTCCTGTTGGAATTTACCATGGGGCAACACTCTCTATGCCAGACATCCCAAACTCAGCTGTCTATGAGAGCCCAGCAGGTGACCTAAGGAGAGAGGTGAACCTGGCAGGAACAGGTCAAGTAAGTAGGTGTCCGGTAAAGGAGGCTTCTGCCATCAACCTCGCTGGGACTACAGCCCCTCTGAGATCTGATCTTTCTATTTTTAAAGAGGAGCACGAGATCTAACTTCCCATACGAAGTCTCCTGAATTTCAACAATATTCTACTTTAAAAACCTTAGTAACACTCTGCAGGTCAAATACAACTCACCAGAAGGTTGCATCCCACCCTCAAACCACTTATTTGCTACTTATTTTTGTTCCTACAGTTTTGAATGCTAACACTCTTATGGTAGCTCTTGTTTAAGCGTCACTTCCAGATAAGGAAAACAGCTTGTCCCAGTTTTTCCAGAACTTTCCCAGTTTTAGCATTGAAAGTCCCGTGTCCTGGGAACACTTCAGTCCCCAGCAAACCGGAGCAGTTTGTCACTCTACTGCCCGAGAGAGGTCGGCGGGTTTGGCTGATTGTTTCTGAGAAGTGACAACTCACCTGTTTTGGCATGAAAGGTATCTCTGGAATCAGACAGAAGCTGGTTTACATCCCCCTTCTGTCACTTACCACCTGGGTGAGACTTTGGACACGTGCCTAGACCTCTCAGAGGCTCAATTTCCTTGTATATAAAATAAGAATACGAACAGCATCTATCCCCAGGGCTGTTGAGATTATATGGGATGCTGACCATGAAACGGCAAGCCCAATACAGATAGTTATTATCATCATTGCTGAGTGTTGACCGTATGAGAAGGTTGGTCCTGACTGCTGATCAAAAACCCCAGGACCGGGCTTCCCTGGTGGCGCAGTGTTTGAGAGTCCGCCTGCCGATGCAGGGTACACGGGTTCGTGCCCGGGTCCGGGAGGATCCCACATGCCGCGGAGCGGCTGGGCCCGTGAGCCATGGCCGCTGAGCCTGCGCGTCCGGAGCCTGTGCTCCGCAACGGGAGAGGCCGCAGCGGTGAGAGGCCCGTGTACCGCAAAAAAAAAAAAAAAAAAAAACAACCCAGGACCTTCTGGGCTGTCCTCTGACAGCTGCACGCCCATCTCTTCTTTGGCCCCTTGGCCACACCCTTTGAGGTTCAGAGTCTGGAATATCTGTGATACTGGATTAGGAAAGGAGGCTTTACCTGCCCATGGGCTCCGCTGAAGGACTTTGCTCAGTAGAAGGACTTTGGTCTCCCACACCCGCTTGGCTGTTTGAGGGATTATACCCTTTCCCTGCAGGCGCTAAACCAAAGCAAGCTACTGACCCGAAAGAAGGAAAGAGAAGAAAAAGTAATATGTTTGTTAGAGTGTGTTTGTTTCCTGGCCAAATGTATCAAATCATGGCTTCCCGTGACCTAAAGTTGTTCTTAATAGCTTTCTATGATCTAATTCTTAGCCCCCCAAATGGACCAATTTAAAAAGGGGAAATGTCATGGAGATCCACTACACGCCTAAGGAGTTATTTGGAGTTGTTGAATCTGTAGTATAGGGCTTTCAAACTCAGTTTTGGATAAATATCAAACTCCCCAGGAGACAGAAATGGCTCCAAAGAGATTTTCCCCAGGGTCCCGAGATCTGTAAATCGAGATAATTCTACGCATTGCTGCCCGAGTATGGAAATTACCAACAAAAGAAATTAAGAGAAGGAGCCCCGTGATTGGACTAACGCATTGATCAAGGCGTTCTTCTCTGTTTCACTGCCAGCACGGCACATAAATAACATGTGGGCAATTACCGTGAGTAAATTATATGTGTTTTATAACCTTCCGTGAACATCTTTCCTTTAAAAAAACCGGCAAAACAAAGCAAAACAAAAATATTCCTCAGGGGAACTGAGTATCAGAGAAAAGAGTAAAATATGTTTTTAAATTTTTCTGTGGGTGGGAAGAATGGAGCTGGGCCAAGCGGGCCCCCCTCTGTCACAGTGCTTAACCTGGAGTTTGGTTTCCCTGTGTGGATTTTAGATGAATCTGTAACTTTCTCCTTCCTGCATGCTATTCTCCCTAAGCTTCACCATCGCCCCTCTCTTCTGCTATCTCTGTCTCTTTTCCTTTTCCTCCTCTGTATCTCTGTTTCACTTGACCTTGAGATCAAGATCTCATCTTTTCACTTGAGAATAAGACATTTCCAATCCCAGCACGTGGCACCAGAGTCTCAGTCAGTAGTCAGTGGACCAGAGGGGCGGAGAGTGGGGCCACTGCTTACATCTTTCAGGCTCTGCTCATGCTTCTGATGCTGCTGTTGCATTTGAAGGAATGTCAGTTGCAGGAAGGAACTTCCCAATGGGTTGGCCAAACAGACAGGCCCAGGTCCAGGACTCCCTCACTGAGCAGCCTTACCCTGCAGTGGACCAGCGCAGCCCACCATCCCACCCACCAATCCAGAGAAGGGTCCCCAGGAGGCCACGGGGCCAGAGACTCACTCTGCTTTCGAGCGTGTGGGGATCAGCATTCTGGATGCCCATCTCTCTTTGGACCACTGGTCCAAGCTGTATCCTGCTTTTCCTTTCTCCATCACGGCCTCAAGAGCACACCCACTTCATCTCTAGAACTCTTTCACCACAGCCACGGTGCTAGACTTAGTCTCTGCTCTCACACAGCTTGCTGCCTAGTGGGGAAGACAGAACTATGAACACACACCGTCACGTATTGTCAAGTGTCGGGCGGGCCCAGTGCCTTTACAGGGCCTCTAACCCTGCCTCCTGGTATCTGGGGAGGTTTTTTTGCAGGTGGTCACATATGAGCTGAGATTTAAAGGCTGAGTAGGAATATTCTTATTCCTCATCTAAACAAACAAATAAAGTACACTATGTGGCTTTTCCAGCCCATGGCACCCTCCTCCACGCGATGCTGATGCTCTGGCAAAGTGCCAACAGCCTTACCTTCTGCTCTCCTCACTGGCTGGCAACCTTGCCGTTCTGGGCAAGGCTGACAGGTCACTAGCCCTATAGGCTCCAAGAGCGGGGAGGACAAAAGCTTCCGCAACAAAACCAAGGCAGGCTTAGTGCCAAAATAAACTAAGGTCTTTCTGTAAACGAAAGTTTTCCCGTTTGTCTCACCATTTTTAAAACATTTGACCAATTTTGGCAAAATGTAACCCTTACTAAACATTCAGAGACCACCCCTTCAATTGGATCTGTGGCTCAGTCACTGACACCAGAGGTCTTCCCTGAGCCCTGGCAACTCTCTTGAGGGCGTGGGCTCCAGCACTAGGTGGATCTGGGTTCGAATTCTTGTTTTGCCTCTCCCCATATATGCGATCATGACACCTTTCTAAGCTTCTGGTCCTTCATCCGTAGGAAGGTGTGATAATAGCAAAAGTATAGCTCACTGTGATATCAAGTTCAATCATGTCAATGAAGCATCTACTCCAGCTCCTGGCACATTGTGAGCGACCAGTACACGAATGCAGATTCCCTTCACCCTTCTTTAACGCACATGCAAATTGTTCTTTCTCTCTCTTTGGTATGAAACTAGAATCACGAAGAAAACTAGCAGGCTGTGGCCAGGGACCTGCCAAATCTTCATGCAGACCTCCCCACGCACCACCACCTCCGGACCCAGTGGATGCCGCCTTCCACTTTCTCCTCTGCAGACAAAGGAGGCCACCTGTGATGGACAGAGCACCCATTTTTTGTACTCTTACTTTTTAAAAAATTTTTTTTATAATTTATTTATGTATTTATTTATTTTTGGCTGCATTGGGTCTTCGTTGCTGTGCGCGGGCTTTCTCTAGTTGTGGTGAGTGGGGGCTACTCTTCTTTGCGGTGCGCAGGCTTCTCATTGCGGTGGCTTCTCTTGCTGTGGAGCAGGGGCTCTAGGCGCGTGGGCTTCAGTAGTTGTGGCATGTGGGCTCAGTAGTTGTGGCTCTCAGGCTCTAGAGCACAGGTTCAGTAGTTGTGGCGCACGGGCTTAGTTGCTCCGCGGCATGTGGGATCTTCCCAGACCAGGGCTCGAACCCGTGTCCCCTGCATTGGCAGGTGGATTCTTAACCACTGCGCCACCAGGGAAGTTCCTTTTGTACTCTTTCCTATTGGAGCATCGTTCGAGGTCCTTAGTGTCAGAAGAAGTCATTTGTTCTCACTACTTGGAATCTGCACTTGCCCCTGGTTACAGAGGTGAGGATGCTTTTCCCTGCTTGGTCTTTCAGCATCCCCCAAGGCATCTGTATCCTTCCCCCACAAATAACATCCCTTCCTTAGAAGGACCTTTCCTGCCTTCCCGAGGTAGAGTCCAGAGCTAAGCCTTCCCACTTCTCCCTATGCATTCTGGCTGACTGCACCAAAATATAAAAATCTTGATTTAAGTATTTTTGTATTCAAGGATCATACGCAAGTATTCATTTGAAGGTTCAGTAGCATTTTGAAATGAGAACATCATATATAAAGATGTCAGCGATGGAGCCTCCCACAGTGAGGTTGAAAGAGAGAGAAGAACAAAATGAATAGAGGGGTTCCTGGGATCCAAGAAATTTTAACATCTCATTATTTAGATTACCCTACATATAATTTTCCAATATTTGGTATTATAGACTTTTGAAGGTATTGGTTAAAATTACTTCATGACTGACATCAATTTAGTCTTATTCATTATCTAGCTAAAATAAAACCTTAAAAATAGCTGATTAGAGTAAGTAAGCAATTTTCTGATAAATGCAAATTCCCCACCATTTCCAAAGGAGTGTGCTCACAGCAGACAGAAATAGAAGGGCCAGGGGGTAATGGTCCTTCAGTGTTTCAGCATCCTGGCATGGAGCAACGTGGATTCGGAAATGCTCCTAATGCCGGCCGGATTTGATTGTGTTTGGAACATGCCCAGGTTTCCCCTCAGCCTCTTGCCTCCGTGGTGGACCGAACACGGCGGACTGCACTGCCCCCAGGGATGGTGACTGTGGTGCAATCGTCTCGTGTACTCATGGCCTTGATTCTTCTCCCAGTCCTTTGTGAGCCAGTGAGCCACAGGACGGTGATGTCCCTGCCATCCCAGAACGAGCGCAAACATGCATCTCCGCGTCTCATCTGGGCCATCGCTTGGGGGTTTCCTCCCCAGCCACACAAGGTACCCAATCACCTTCTCAAAACTCACGGCTCCTCAGCCTGGCTGGACCCCAAATTCAACACCACTGGCCTGCGCCTCCAAATCACAAATCTGCACCTGGCACCTGCCGGCCTAGCAGCTACAGAAGCCGTCTACAGGGATGCTCGCTTTGGGATGATGTGGTCTAAGCAGGAGAGAGCATCACCCCAGAGAGACTCAGTGGCTAGAATCAGCCTCAATCTCTACATGGGCCTACATGGAGGTCAGCAGTTGGGTGCACAGAGGCTGTTGTAACTTGGAGAATTTGGGGAGGCTTCCCCTACGCACGAGGAATTTCAGCTCCTAGGGTTTTCAGAGGGTCTGAATTTCCATCCAGAGATAGTCCTGTGGGTCAGGCGTTTTGTTGCAAAGCCCCTAGTGCCGCGTCTAGATGTGTCCCCAGCCTTGTCATTCCTGGCCCTGCCCTGCGGGTCTGGGCTCCTCTCAGGACCTGATGCTGTCAGTCCATTGTCTGATTTACTTCCCTACAATAAACAGGAGGGCTGCACCCCGTTCTGACCAAGGGTGTGGTGTTCAGGGGCCCACCCAAGGACCAAAATGCACCAGGACAGTCACATCTGCAGTTAAAATATTGAAATAGCATCGTCCTGGTTGGCAAAGAGCCCCCAAAGGTCCCCCATCACCCTGGCCACCCCATCCAGACCCCTGAATCACAGCCCAGCAACCCAAGAGCCCATGACTAGCAGGTTCCAGCAACCTGCACCCATTTTGTTTGTACAATAGAGATTGTTAGGAAGTTCCCTGGTGGTCCAGTGGTTAGGACTCCACTCTTCCACTGCCGAGGGCAGGGGTTCAGTCCTTGGGGGCCAGGAAACTAAGATCCCACAAGCCGTGTGGCGGGGTGTGGCAAAAAATTAATAATAATTAATAATAATAATAAAGGTTGTTAAATATTTTGGATAATAGCCCTCCTTCTTCTATGGAAAGGAAAAAGGTCTTCCCTTCCATACTTCACCTCTGTCCCCATGAATCCAAGGCCCTACAGCCCATCTCACAGGGAGTGAAGGTTAGGAGGGGTTTGTGTTATGAAGTGGATGATGGGCCACGTCAGGTGAGTCAATCTCACCTTGGAGAAGAGATAAACCTCGCCTGCAGAATGGCCAGCAGGTGTCAGGCTGGCCACTGTCCTCACCAGCCTTCACCAGAGGGGCTGAGGGTGACTGTCACGGCTCCAGGCACAGCCAGTCGTGCTGGGGACGAGGGCAGTGGGATGACTTTGTTCCTTCCTTTTCCCCATCACTGTCCCCCTGCTGGCACTATATACCTATCCATGTGGCTCTCCTCACTCTTCTCTTAGGTCCTTACTGGGTGTGGAATAACCTCACCATTTGTGCCTCCAAAATGTTAGCCTATGACAAAAGCTGTATGCTTGGAATCGCAAAAACTTTTTCTTTCGAACGATTGGCTCTGCCATTTTGAAGCTCCTTAGCTTAGAATTTTCCTCTTATTTCTTTCTCTGAACGTTTCTGCTGCAACAACTCCTTCATCAGGTCAGTGACGATGGGAGGCTCCAGCTTTCAGAGCTGAGGGTCAAGGCTGGGGTGTAGAGAAGTGTGTATGTGACCCCTTGAAGAGATGTTGGGCCAAGACACACGAGTTCCTTCTTCTCCTCCGGCGTCTTATTCTTTTCCTTCTTTGGGGAATTGGCCACCCCCTTCCCTGTGTGTTAAAGGTTGGGAGAGAACCGAAGACATCCTCTCCAGCACAGATCTTGCCATTACCTTGAGTAACATCATCTTCCAGTTCCTTCCCCCCAAAATCCAGTCCCCAGCCAACCACTGGCTCTGACCTTCCCAGCACTGCTCCCCAGTGGCATTTAACATGCCCACAGACTATGCTGTGACTGTGGCCACCTCAACCATGACCACTGCTTCTTCTGGCTTTTGCTCAGTGTACCCAGTACTTGTGTTCTTGGCCTCATCAGTCCTTTTGACCCGCCCAGCCCTCTGCTTTCTCCTACTATCCTCCCTCTTTCTTCCCTTCTTCCCTATCCAGGACCCATCCCTTCACTCCACCCGCCCACCAATCCTTTATCTAGCTCTTTTCAAACTTCTCTACTCTCTTCAAACTCTTGACCATGCCATCAGTTTATTTATTCTCACGAAGTCATGTGCCGAAATGTCTTATAGAAAACATAGAAGCCATCAAAAGGGAACCCCTTCAATTTTCTGCCATTCCATTCTCAAGAGTTAACTCTATCTTTTTTTCCCTTCTCTTCCATTGCGATAGAAGAAGTGCCCCTCTACCTGTCCAGAGCAAACACCTGTGTCGGGGATTTCATTAACTCCCTTCTCATCAGGATTTCTCTCTATCCCTTACTTACCCCTCTATCCTCTACTTCTTCATCCCTGCCTTTCACTGACTTTTACCTGTTAACCTTTGAGCAAGTTCAAATTATCTCTCCCATATAAAGTTAATACTGCCCCCAAATCGCCACCTCGTCCAGCTACTCCCCCCTCTTTTATCCTTTACCCATCTCCACTCCCATTCCTTTGCTGTTTCCCTCCAAGTGTGACTGGATGTTTCTTGGGTAAGTGTTTCTTAATTTGTGTAAATGGCAGTGCATTCACTATCTTATTCAGCTTCTGACTGTTTTCACCGAGTTCTGTGTTTGTTTGTTTGTTTGTTTGTTTGTTTTTTGCGGTACGAGGGCCTCTCACTGTTGTGGCCTCTCCCGTTGCGGAGCACAGGCTCCGGACGTGCAGACTCAGCGGCCATGGCTCACGGGCCCAGCCACTCTGCAGCATGTGGGATCTTCCCCAACTGGGGCACGAACCCGTGTCCCCTGCATCGGCAGGTGGACTCTCAACCACTGCGCCACCGGGGAAGCCCCGAGCCCTGTGCTTTTATACCTGTGCCTGTTGTCATGTGATCTCATAGTCTGCAGCTTCTACTGCTGCATGGTACCCCAAGGTGGGCATCCACCAGATGACACACCTTCCGCCCCCCAGAGATGGATGCCCAGGTTTCTTCCAGCTCTCCAGAGTCATAGGCAAGACTGCAATGAACAGCTTTGCTCAGGGCCTTCTGTTGGACCTGTGTGAGAAGTACTTAGAAACGTGTACTGAGGAGCAGAAATGCCCAGCCAAAGATCCTGGTTGTCATTTTGACTCACCTCTACCTGATGGCTTTCCAGAATGCTTGCATTGGTCCACAGCCCCACTCCCTCCCCACGAGAGTTCCTGTGGCCTCACGTGCTGCCAGTAATTAGCATCATCTTCTACGCCCGTCCAATAGATACAAAGGGGCGCCCCCCCATGGTTTTCCTTGGCGCCCCTCTGGTTACTCCCGGGTCTGAGCATCTCTTTATGCGGCTCCCAGCACTTCGGGTTTCTTCTTTTGTCAATTGCTTGTTTCACACCTTGTCTCTTTCCGGGGTTGTTCCTTCTTCACCTGCTGGCGTTCTTTGCTACATCCCCTTGTTGGTCAAAAAAATTGCAAACATCATTTCCTAATCTGTCATTTGTCTCCTAACTTTGTCCATAATTTTTTTAATCAATGATAAATTGATAGTCACTGTCACATCACCTCTTTGGCTGACCCTGGCACACATCTTTGCCTACTTGTTTGTACAATGGAGATAAGGAGGGTACTGCCTTCACAGTTTTGAGGATTCAAGGAGATGGGCTGTGTGAATCAGATGGCAGCGCTCAGGAAGCACCATGGGTGTAGTAGTCATAGTATTAGTAGTATTAGTAGTATTGGTTTTTTTCATTGGGGTTTATGGGTTTCTCAATGGCAACTGAAGAAATAGCATAAGTGAGGCAGGAGCTAATCAGATTCCACATCAATCTGTCACCTGCTCTCTCTCTCTAACCAGAACCACCTGTGTATGTAACTCAGCAGCCCCAGGTGGCGGTGACTTCACCCTAACCATATAATGCGTACAACCCAACATTTGAGTGTCTATCACAAAAGTGCATCTTCCCCAAGCAACTTTCATACTTACTATGAGCTGCTGAGACTGGAACTTATGACCCTGCTGAGCGTTTTGCAAAGTTCCAAACCCATCTAGAAAGCCTTTGGTATGTGGGTGCCTCCTCGCCTATCTCTGTGGATCAGATGAGCAGTGAGACTCCCTCGTTAGGAGGAATGACTTCAAAAGGCTGTCTGGGTGGGACCTCCTTGAACTGCGTTGAAGTGAGTCAGAATCACACACATTTCATTTCTCTCCCTAACATAGACTTGGAAATTAAAGGCAGAAATCCTTGTCAAAATGCATCGTGGCTGTGATAAGAGACAAGAGCCCACAGTGAGATATTTGAGCTGTTTTAACAGATCTGATCTCATCTGAGCAAGCTGAGGTCCTCGTATAGAAGAGGAGGTCCTGAACACCAGGCAGGTCCCCCAGAAGCATCTCCTGCTGCCAGAGGAAAGAGCCATCCATCAGGCCCTGACCTGAGTCTGCTCTAGGTGAGCTCCAACCTGCATCTTTCTGCTCCTCCAGACTGTAGAAACCCTCACTCTCCAAAGCCCTTCTATTGCTTCTCAAGGAGCAGAGATGGCTCCATTCCGTTCAGCTGTTAAGGTGGAAAGAAGTCACCCTATCCACCTACTTCACTCAACAGATGGGGAAACTGAGCCCACAAAACCGAAGTGAATCTTCTCAGTGGAGCACAGCTGGTAGGTGGGAAATGCAGCAATAGAACCCGGGTTCTTTTCCTTACGCTTACAGAGAGAACTGTCTCTCAGAGGAGACTTCAGGGACAAAGTCTTAACCTTTTCAGTGGTCTATGTTTCAAAGTAAGCTCCTGAGGACTCAGCTACAGGAAAGGGTGAGCCAGGAAAAGACCCATTGCTGGACACCTTTGGAAAACATGGCCTCCGATGGCCCCTGGCTGAGATGGTACAGCAGGAAATAATCACGTCTGCAGCCGCCTCTCTCCCCATGCTCTCTGTGAGGGAGGCACTGCCTCAAGCCATCCTTCATACCTTACCTCACCTTGTGAGACAGAATGTTAACTGGCAGGGCTGAAATACAAAACAATTCTGTTGAAAAATAAAGCTGGATTTCTTCCTAACCTTAGAAACCATGGTGAAATGGAAATGGATTCAAGACAACTATCAGAATTACAACCATAGGACTGGTGTGAGTTATCTATTGCTGAGTAACAAATTACCCCCAAATATACTGGCTTAAAACATGTGTATTTTCATCCCCGTGGGTCAGAAGCCTGGGTGGGCCTTTAGCTGGGTCTTCTACTTCAGGGTCTCTCTTGACTGCAATTGAAGTGTCACCAGAGCGGCAGACATCAAGTCTCGACCAAGGAAGGATCTGCTTCCAAGCTCGTATGAGTGTTGGCAAAATTCACTTCTCCACTGACTGTTAGCCTGAGGACCCCAGTTCCTCACTGACTATTGGCTGGAGGCTGCTCTCAGTTTCTTGCAACGGGGGCCCTCCAAAACGGCAGCTTCCTTCATCAGTAGAGTCCGCTAGCAGACTGAGAGCCACAATCTTTTGCAATGTAATCATGTAGTGACATCTCATCATCTTTGCCATACTCCCTCAGTTAGAAGTAAGTCACTAGGTTCAGCCCATCTTCCAGGAAAGGAGACTTCACAGCTATGTGAATACCAGGATGCAGGGACCTTTGGGGGCTGTCTTAGTAGCCTTCCTACCATAGGACTATAGAAAAAGAAAGAAATTCTGTTCAACTGAAGACACTACAAATAGTTAATGGGCAATGATGGAATAAGAGGAGATCGCTATGATGTCCAAAACTGACAAGGAATTCCTATAAATTAACAAGAAGAGGATAGCAGCCCCAGAAGGAAAAATAAATGTACAACGGCTATATTTAGGCAACTTGCAGAGATTAAAAAGGCTAATAAGCATATAAAGAAATGCTCACATTTATTAGTAATTAGAAAAATGCCATTAAGACAAGATAGCACTTCACACCTTTTTGAATGGCAAAATAGACAGCTGGATAATGCCATGTGTTGGCAGGCATATGGGACTCTTGTCACTGCTGGTGGCAGTGGAGACAGCATCTGGTCCCACCTTCTCAAATTGACTATATGTACACACTCTAACCCAGCAACTCTGCCGCTCGACACGTATCCCAAAGAAACCCTCGCCCTCATCCCAAAAGACGCTCCTCACAGCAGTGCAACCCAATTGCAATCTGGGCACCGTCTCCCGGGAGAATGGATGGGCATCGATATCCAGATGACAATAGGACCAGAAGCATTAGATTGTGTGTTCACAGGGCAACACGGGTACATGTCAGAATCATGGTGCTTGGGAAACAAGAAAGATACAGAATGAGATAAATAACAATATTACTTACATAAGTTAAATATACATGCAAACTAAACAAAAACGCACATGCAAAAAAATTCAACAGTTTCCTGTAAGGAGTAGAGCAGGCAGTTGAAGGGGAATAAAATACACAACACAAGAAAGGGACCATGTATAGACCAGTGATAATAAAGCTCTTAGAGCTGAGGAATGTGCGGACTTAACCTTCTGTCTCTGAAGAGAGGAAAACTCAAACAGAACAGAACAAAAATTTTGCCCAACTGTCCAGTCCATTCTGTAGAGTGTGGTGCTCTGCTCTAGGCAAGCACTCGATTTAGTTTGTCTCATCTGGATGCCATGCCAGCTCTTTTGATCCCGGTACTGTTTTTTGACAGGAGACCTACTAATAACCATGAGAATTTGTGCTCCTTGTCATTGCTCTGGAAAAACAGTTTATGATAAATCAACCCACTGACATTGCCTTCATTTTATTGCTCCAGGAGCTCTGTGTGTATTTACATGTGCACGTGTGTGTGTGTGTGTGTGTGTGTGTGTGTGTGTGTGTGTGTGTGTGTAGTCAAAGAGTGATGGTCTCTCCTGGGAATTAATGACTCTGTAGATTGATGCATTTTTCAGAACTGTTAATTTGACCAGACATGAACTCTTACACGGCTTCTATCTTCTTAAGATACTGAATTATTTCTCTTATTTTTATCTTTTTCTATTTTTTCAAATAGCGTGTCCAAATAGCAAATAGTAATCAAGACTGGACACTAAATAATTAAACTTTTGGTTAAGCTCAAAAATAAAAGGCATGAGTTCTGATGTGTGGGAAACACACACACACGTGCCATCCAGCTTCTCAATGAGGTTCTAGCTTCCAATATTATCAGCACCTGGCAGGATGAGACTATTTTATGTAAATGGATTCATTATTATTAATTTCTGCTGGTGCTGAACGATTTATGAACTGCTTTTCGAACGTAGAAAAGTGGTTCATGAATCAGAAGGAAAAATGTTCCCCAAAACTGGCATCGATAAATAACGACTTTTATTCATGGATCCCGCCCATGGTGTCTTTTATCTTCAGCAAGGATGGAATGGAAATTACCAAGTCACCGCAGGGGTGGGTGTTGGGGACAAACAAGGAAGCAAGGGTCGAAAAATTGGAGAGGCGGTTGGCTCCTGAGACAGAGCCAGCGGGCCACGTGTGGGAATGGCTGAGACTACCCTCCCTGGGGCCGTCTCCTCCTTTCCCCTTTCTCTCATTCCCCTGGAATTATGCACTGGATTAAATCAGCTTCACACTTATCTAATTGCAAACTGGAGCCAGCAGCCAGTGTTTTTAAAAAAATCGTCATTGGATTCACTGTCTCAAGATAGAACACAGCGGAAAGCCATGCAAAGCTGAGTGACAGCTAAGGTGCCAAGTCCAGGCCTTTTGTCTGGAGAGACCTCTAGAACTGCTTTGGGCCTACAAGGTAAGGACAGAAATTAGGGACTGTTCAATAAACACTACTCGATTTCATAGGATCCAAAGTCAGCAGCAACAGGAGATTTTTGGTACCAGTTTTACAAGATTATTTCCAGGTTCTGCAAATTAGATTTTGCTGAACTGCTGCCTTAGATATTTCAGGTTTGATAACCCACGAGTCAGGTGAGCAAGGCTTTCCCAGCATCGGAAGAGAGGGAATCTGAGGCTGTCCCTGCAGCACTGAGACCTCTCTTACATGGAGAGAGATGGCCAAGTGAGCCGTCACCTCAGCTGCCTTCAGATGGGACGGCACTTAGCAAGCCCTCCCAGGATGTGGGGGTCCACCAGCTGTCTCTACCGCTCTCCAGAGGATTTCTCAAGCTCCAGTCATCTGGAACAGCCTGAAACTACAGGGGGGTTACCACGATTGGACTGAGGCCAGTGCACACCTACTTGAGCAGTATGGGGACCAGAGAGAGAAAAGCAACGGGAGAAGTAGCAGGCCCACTCTACCTGCCAGCTCACTCAGTCAGCTCCACCAAGAAACAAACACGAAATGGGACCCCGAATCTGCAGTCCCTTCTGGGTCTCCTTTGCACATGTCTCTCCTTGGGTGGCCAGCTGATGGGTGTGATTCTCATGCTTTAAAATATTCATTTTTAATACAACTACTTAATCTAGTGTTCAGTGGCAGAAACAGAGATCTGTTGCAGCACCAGAAGATAAATTGAAAAAAACGGGTTGTTGGAGTTGTGGAAGCTCCCACAGGCATTTCCAAAGGGATGCCTCACCAGCCGGAGAGACTTCAATCCTCAGATAAGATGTGGCCTCACAGCTGAAGTCAGTTGGTTTTCCAGATTAATAAACTCCTAGCCTTTGATCCTGTTGTGAATAATCCAGAAAAGTGCCTTAAAGGCAAATAAATAGATAGCTTTGTTCTGTTTTGTTTTACAATAGTTCATCTTCGCACCATTTCTGGGCAGCAAAGAAATACCACTCTCCTTATTTAAAGGTGGAGAGACTGAAATTCAAAGATGATAATTATCCTACAATGATATGACAGGAAGTTGGAACCGAGTCAAGATGAAAACTTTCCGTTTCTGCATCTTCCTCCCAGAAATGTATCCATTCAGTAATTGAGTGCCTTCTGTGTCCCAGCACCATACGGGGCCACAGGAACAGAGCCATCAGCAAGACCGAGAGAGCCCCTGCTTGTCCCCAAGGGGTTTACATTCCAAGGGGAGGAGATGACTGTAAAAAAATGCCATAATGAAATAAAACTGGATGATGAAGAGGTAGATATTTTTCTAGAAAATGACATGGTCAGGGAAGGCATCTCTGAGGAACAGAGATCCAATGAAAACAAAAAAAAAGGATGCAGCAGTGGGAAGAGCTGAAAAAGAGTCCAAATAGAAGGGCCAGCATGGATGTCAGCTTGACACATTCAAGGGACAAGCAAGCCCAACCTGGACGTGGCAGGCAGCAGGGCAGAAAGAGGTGCGTCTAGAAAAGCAAACTGAGCCAATCCCGTGGAACCTATGGTCAGGTGTTGGAATGTTATCTAAATGCCATGGGATACTTTGTTAGATTAGTGACTAGGAAGACTGATTTCAATTACTTTATTACCACGGAACTCCACTGAAGAAAGCACACTTTAAAAAAATGCAAAGAAACATATTTTCTCCACCTATTGGCAAACCCAGTCCTCAAGGAGGCAAGAGTGGATTGGCTGTCACTGGGAGCTGAGTAAATCACCTATTGCCTGCAAACGTCTCCCCTGGTCTGGTTGCTCCAACATAAGCCAAACCTCTTTGATACTCGGGACACCAAAGGTTGTCCAACTCTGAAGAAGTAGGGGTTGAAAGAAAAGGCATTTGGGAATTAAATATATGCTCCAATCAGTTGAACTTTTATACAGATTGACTGCAGTGAAAAATTAAAGCTTTGTGTAATCCAATAAAGTAAAATCAAAGGCCCCAAATAAATAAATAGTTGTCTTTTTTTATTAGCTTTCCATCACCCCTGGCTTCATTTGTAAGTTGCATTGTGTCACCTCTCTCTTCATGGGCAATGTTGCCTCTGAAAACTGTTCTGTTCATTTGAGCTCAGCAACCAGGCTTAAATGTACCAATATACTTTGTTCTAAAGTGTATATTTTTTCTGTCTCCCGAAGACATAGTGACTACTCCCTTTTATGGGAAACCAGTTATTAATCCAGTAAGTCTGCGTGAATCAATATCTTTGTGAAATGACACCGTGTTCAAGTTATTTTATGTTATGTTGATGGGTAGCTAATTTTGGAATGGAGACATTTCTTCGAGAAACAGACATAGCATAATTTAGTGGTGAAAACGTCAATCACTATAGGTTGTATGTCTTTGTTCAGGCAAAAGAGGGCAGATTTATTGAGGGAAATGCAGCTATATATTCCCTGCTGCACTCTGACCCAAAACATCCATTTTGCTTATAATTTTGTTTGGCAAAATGACATCAACTGCAATCACTAACAGAAAGACAATGCCAAAAGCCATTGTTCTTGGGTTCTGATTCAACAGTATTGTTGCAGGGCAATATGGTGACAACTTCCAACAAGGCACCAACATGATGGTGCTTCTCTCTGCTGACGGATCTACAAAGGAAGATCTGCATAGTACTAAGCAAATTTGTAAAGTTTAGTCTGGGAAATACACTTCAGACTAACTCCTTTTTTCTAGTATCTAACAGCCCACAGAGAAGGGTGTGGCCCTTAGATTCTCTGTCTACCCCTGACACATCTTCTTCCTCAAGGCAATTCTCTTTCCCCTGTCTTTCCCATCCCACTGGTGTTTTAGGCCAAAACAAAAGGTATGGGAAGGAGAAAAGGGGGAAATCCAATGGACACAGGAGGGGAGGGACAAGGAAACAAGAATGTAGGAAGACTCAGACATTGTAATAACCACTGACAAGGCTGGATAAAGAAAATTCACAAGCACATCTGGATGAAGAGTCGTTTTGATACTGAAGTGGACAAAGTGTTTTAACTGAATTTTAGGTAAAATGGTAACCTGGGAACATATTTTCATTCCAGAGTGAATACGAAAGTGCTCACTTAGCATGATAAGGAATTTCTCTTCTAAGCCAATAATCACCATCAAAATTAAGACTACAATAATAGACACATTTGTGGTAAATTGTTCCATTAGTGGACCCGATGAGTCATACCTCCCAGTTCCAGGCCCTCCCACATTGACTCTGGACTTGGCGACGTTACTTGCTCTGGCTAACAGCTCATCAGCAAACATGAATCTAACACAAGACTGCACATTGGGGGCTGCCCTCTTGGACCATTGTTGCTTATGAAATCTTAATAATGGATAATATCTAAGCACTACTTTTTTTGAAAAGTTAAAACATTTTACATGTATTATTATTTATCCTTACACAACCCTCTGAATTAATAATGTTACAAGGCCCATTTTACAGATGAGCAAACTGAGGTACAAAGATACAAAGAAGTAAGTGCCTTGTCCAGCGTCACACAATGGACAAGTAACGGATCAGATGTAGACAAGGCTAGATGGGACTTGAGTCTGGGTAACAGTCTGGCTCAGAGCGAGGAGTGAACTGTGATTCACCACCCTTACTGCACTTTCCCCTGGCAACTCTCCTGCCCACGCCACCCAAACAGGTGTGAAAATTTAATTGCTCTTAGTCCAGGAAACCTGGGAGAGTTTCACTATTTCTGGACTCTTGTCCTTTGCCCGGAGCTCTCTGTTTCCATGGGGCCTTATTCATACTGCTCCAAAAGCCACATCAGAACATTGGTGACAAAAGAAAACTTTAAGGATGGGTGGGCTTATGCAGCGGCCAAAGACACAGAGATGAAGGTTTGAGAGCTCTGGCCTGAGAGTTCTAAGGGGTTTGGGGGCACCCAGATTTCGTCGCTGAGGAAAAAACGCTTTTCACTTCTGCCTAATAGAACATATCGAAATGAGGTTTGGGCACCTCTTGGCCTTCCTCCCCCCAGAGCAGTCCAACGCTCCTGGTGTGCTCCCACAGACACACTGAACATTCAGACGCGTCGTCACATCCCAGACGGGAGTGTTCCCTCCAGCTCCTTCTGGGCCAAAGCCCCACCTCACCTCATCCCCACTTTGTAAAGGTGCTCATAAGCTTTGAGGACTCCAGAAGTCAAAGGGCGATATAGGAAGGGGAGGCGCCAAGAAACAAGACCCTCCCTAAGACCCCAAGAATACAGGGTGGCCTGGGTTTTAATCGGCTGCTGTCCCTACCCGGTAGTCCTGGAGAAAGATCTCCCAGCACAGGATCTACAGCAGGGCACACACCAGCTCCTACTGTCTGGAGGACAGGGTGAGAGGCAGGGCTGCGGTGGGACTCATTTCATCTTCGCATCCAGGCGGAGCTAAGAGCAGCTGTGTGTGTAGCAGTGGGGGTGGGGTGAGGGGGCGGGTACTCATAGACATGTAGGTGAGGGGCTGCCTGGAGGATGGTATAGAAGGGGGAGCAACCCTGTAAGCTGCCTTCTGACTCAGAGGGTAGGACGGGGCCTGGGCACATCCGAGCCTCCAACACGGTCTTAACTCTGGTGTCACTTCCCTGCCAACAAACGTGAACTCTATGGACTGACGGTATCCATCCCCAAAGAGATACTGAAATCAAACGTCACCTACTGGAGACAAACCCTCTCTTGCTGACATTTAGTGATTACAGCAAGGGAGTTACAGCAGGGAGGAATGGGCTCACAGAGAGAGCCTGGGGGAGGGGCACCTCCTCTCTCCTGCCTGATCTGTGGGACAGGACACCTTTATCCCAACTCATCCAGGGCCCACAGTCCAAACACTGGAGCCAGGGCAAAGTCAGAAATGAAGTTCAGCTGCAGGGCTCCACCGTCCCAAGAGCTTTCTCCCAAGCCTGAGCATCTATCGGAACTCCTGACTCCTTCCATAGATGACATTCATGCCCTGGAGAGAGCAACCACCCCCAGAGTGGGGAGTGGAGCGGCTGCCCCCAACCAGCTTGCACAGAAGCTGTCTTCCTCTGCCTCACATGGAAGCATTTAAAGACATCCTTCAGTTCAAGGCACCTCTGATCTCCAGCACTGACTCCCTGGCCCCAGCAGCTGGGGGATTTCAGTTCCAGCAAAGAAGTATTTCCCAAGTTTCTCAAAGACTCTCAGAAAGCCCCAAGGTGGGGGACCTGGTATTTCTCAGGAGGTCTTGTCCAGGCTCCTTTGCCCCAGGAAAGGGCTTATCTGAAGGTAGAACAGACAACGGAGTCTTGCAGGCGTCCGATCTCAATGCCGCTCAGATGCACTGCTCTCCTTTCCTCTCTTTAGGTTTCTTTCATGAGATGTTCTCCATCCCAGGCAGGAAAACCATTTCCCTGCAAAATACAAAATCTATTGCTGAGCACTGCGACGAGAATTAACCTTGATTACTACAGTAATTTCCTAATCAAAACTGGAGACCTGCTAATCAAGCTGGAATTGCCAGCTGCTTGATTTTTATAGTAACATAACCAAAATTGAGCATTTGGTAAACAAGGGGTGTGGCTGTGGTGGGAAGACCGCAGAAGGCGAGGCAGGGCCTGCCAGGCTGGAAGGAGGCTGGCCTTCGCTGCGCTGACCTGTCGGCAGGTGTGGCAGAAACAGACACACCAGAACCTCTCCTGAATGGGGCAGGAAGGCCCACTGAGACCCACACAAGGGGTGAGGTAGGGGCCAAACCAGGTTCTTCTCACATGTCTTGTCTCAGGTTGCGTGATGTGTTCCAGAAGCCAGCCCTTAGACGAGGGCACCGGTGTGGCTCTTCACGTAGGAGGTCATCCCAGGAAACATGAGGGGGGAGGCAGGAAAGGGAGGCAGGTCATGCAGGCGTCCGTGAGCACGTGGCTGCTGTGGGCAGCGGGGTTCGGGCCTGCTGGGATGGACTGGGACCCTGTGTGGATGAGCCACAGGCTGGTCCCACCCAACGGGCGAAGGCTGTTCCTGGTGGTGTAAGCTCCCTGCATTCCAGGATGCCTCACCTGCAGGCACAGGCAGGGTCCTGTGGTGCGAGGGGCTTGCAGTAGGAACGTCGCATGTGAGCATCCTTGAGGATGCCGATGTGATACAGGTGGGGCTCCTACCATGTCTGCTACACCACACAGCTCTTCCTCGACCTTCACACCCACAGGAGACCTCAGCCTCTCTGAAATGCACCTTCTGGGGAGAAGCCACCACGCTTCCTCACACATCTATGCCTGTGTAATGCTGCTCACTCTGCTGGGGATGCAGGGACGGGGTCAGCTAAGGGGCCTCCCCGGAGTCGAGGGACGTGCCTGTGCCCAGAGCACCTTTCCTTTCTGCCCCAGTAGCACCTGCCACTCTGTGCTCTTCAATTTCTCTTTCTATCCCTTCTGCTAGGTGAAAGGTTGGATTGTGTCCTAATCTGCATCCTGCAAGTCTTGAAGAGTCCCTGGCACACAGTGGGTTCTCAATAAATTCCTGCTGATCAGGTGATTTGACGAATGAGAGGCTAAGCTTGAGTGACCCACTCCACACTCAGACGGCAGTGCCCCTCTCCCACAGGAGGAAATAGGAAACCCGGGTTCAGCCTAGGCTCAGCTACCTGGGACATCACTCAGTGGCCTCAAAATTCTAGGCAGCTGAGTCAAGAACTGAAGGGAGGGGCTTCCCTGGTGGCGCAGTGGTTGAGAGTCCGCCTGCTGATGTAGGGGACACGGGTTCGTGACCCGGTCCGGGAAGATCCCACATGCCGCAGAGGGGCTGGGCCCGTGAGCCATGGCCGCTGAGCCTGCGCGTCTGGAGCCCGTGCTCCACAACGGGAGAGGCCACAGCAGTGAGAGGCCCACGTGCTGCAAAAAAAAAAAAAAAAAAGAACTGAAGGGAAACATCCTGACTCTGAGCCACAGATGCTGCCTGGACCTCAGACGATCCTCCCCTGCGTCACTCTGGCCTGGAACCCCTGACTCTGAGGACCACATCCATCTCTGACCTCTCTTCTCGAGGCCAACGTGGTGAACAGCGTGGCAGTTAAGGGTATGCATACCGGAGTTCGCTGTGACCCGCTCCGTATCCTATGCTCTCGGCAAGTATTCAATAATTAACAACAGTGATCAAGGACACTTGGATTCAGGACCTCTCCCTGAAAGCAGTGCTCCTGGCTGCTGTGCAGGAAACAGGCTGAAGGGGGCAACGCTGGTGGCAAGAAAGTCTGTCCAGGGGCTCAGCTCGGCACGGATGATGGCAGTGTGAATTAAGGGAAGGGGCGGTGGGCACAAAGATGGTCATGGAAGGACAGAGAGGGTAGGGGAAACTGCTTCCACACACGTCCCCACCCCCAGCCTGAGCTCTCCCAGGCCCGTCTCAAGAATGCTCAGGCTGTGGCAAGTCCTCTTGTCTTAGCCTTGAGAAAGGAAATAAAGAAGGTTTTTCACCAGTGAATCTAAAACAAACCATTCATGAGAGTCAGAGAGTGGAGCCTTCCCCAGGGGCTGGGCCTAGAGGAGAGACTGCAGGGAGGACTGGCCAGCAGAGAAGAGGCTTGGCCTGGGGAGTGAGCCTGCGACAACCAGTGGTGATGGGCCGCCATCGTTAATGCAGCAACGGTGGTGAGGAAGACTAGAAAGGTCTGACCAGCCCTCAAAACAGAAGCTGCGGGCTTCCCTGGTGGCGCAGTGGTTGAGAGTCCGCCTGCTGATGCAGGGGACGCGGGTTCGTGCCCCGGTCTGGGAGGATCCCACGTGCCACGGAGCGGCTGGGCCCGTGAGCCATGGCCGCTGGGCCTGTGTGTCCGGAGCCTGTGCTCTGCAACGGGAGAGGCTGCAGCAGTGAGAGGCCTGCGTACCACAAAAAAACAAAACAAAATAAACCAGAAGCTGCATCTGAGGGATTTGCAGGAGGTGTCTCTGCCTAGTGGTTTTAGAGTCTGGAAAGATGCAGAAGTCAGGGAAGAAACCCCTCTGAGCAGTCATGGGTCACCCACTCTCGACGCCACAGAGACGTCACTATGGAGAGACTTACCATTCAGCGCCACGGACGAGGAGGGCAGGAGGTCCATGACAAAATGCCTCTACCGCTCACAGGCTTCTCCAAAGTGCCAGAGGTGGCAGGAGCCTACCCAGGAGCCTCCCAAAGCCTGGGTAATGCGAGTACCGGCATTCACTCCCTGCCCGCCCTACACCTCTGTCTCTGTGAACGTGACTTCAAGCAGTAACCCATAGGGATGCTGCAGGCTGCCCTCTGAGTAACCAGCTTCCGACGGAGCTCAATAATGATGCAGTCAGTGGATACCAAGGAGAAGGGGCCCCAAGGCTACTGTGGGTACAGCGACACGCAGCATATCTGTCTGTCTGACCTCACCCTGCCACCCTTCTGTATTATGTTTGGTCCAGGAGCCAGGGCTCTTTTAAAATGAACTTAATTGCTCAAAGAATACATGAACATGTTCTTACTGTAAACACTTAAAAATTATGAATTTAATTACTCAGAGAATACATGAACATGTTCTTACAGTAAAAACTTAAAAATTATAAATAAAACTAAAGTTCCCTTTGACCCTCCCCATTCCAATCCCTCCCATATAGGCTTATAATTATCCACACAGATGCAGCTTCCAGTCGCTTCCTTTGTATTCAGAGAAGACATAGATGGTGCAGGTGAGTGGGAAGTTGTCGTTCTTGCTGTCCTTATTCTCTCCGTGAATATGATTGGATGCTTCTCTGTTGCTCAGAGGTGAGCTATATGTCCTATGTCTGCTCACTCTCTACTTACCCATTTCCCCGGTGATGGGCAGTTTGGTTAATTTTGGCCTTTGCTGTAAGCATCCTTCCGTGTGACTCCTTGAACAAAGTTTTACTGAAGCGCACACCCAGAGACAGAGATGCTGGAAGGGCAGAAGATCTGCACATCCTATTAGTCATTCTAGAGATTGCCAGTTTGCTATCCTAAGGGTTTGTAACACACATACTCCCACTCAGTTTCCACATCCTCCCAGCCTTTCATGTTGTCAGATTGAAAAGTTTTGCCAGTTTGGAGCATAGGATGCTGTTTTATTTTGCATATCATGGACAACTGGTGAAACTGAGCAGCTCTTGGTTTTGGCCGTTGGATTTCATTGAAGAAGTTCTAGCCTTGTCCATTTTTCTTCTGAGATGTCTGTCTCTTTATTATTTATTTGCAGTTGTTTATGTGTTTAGAGACCCACACATATTCTGGATATTAATACTTTTAGTTATTAGATGCTACAAATCATGGATCTTTTTCCCCTCCTCCAACTTCTCCCCCTCTTCCTTTCTCTTCCTTTTTTGGGAAAATTCAGGTACTACTGAGAAAATATCTTTACCTGTAGCACATTCTGGGACTTCTTCCTACCTCACCTCTGCGAAGCGAAAAGCCCCAAGCGTGTACTTGCTGCTTTAGGAGAGAAGCAGTGCTCGTCCTCTGCTTCCTTGGAGCTTTACGATGAATAAAAGCCATGAATTCTGATGATTCCAATGGACAAGGATGCCACGGATTACACGTGCTCACACCTCTTCTCTAGGGTGGGTGGTAGACACGACTAATTAATCAGTGAAACCCCTCTCCCTGGACCTAGATATGGCCTCAGAATCCTTCCTAACAATAGCAGCCACCACACTCCGTTGGAGTGGGCATGTAAGAAATCTATATGCTGTCGCGGCCCCAGCATAACCAAGTGCATTTTAATCATCCCAGTTAACAAGGGATTCAAAGCCTTTCTGCCTCACAAGGATTATCTTATCGGAGTTTTCATTGAAAAGAAAAACCCAGCTAATTGGTTTGACCTCACTGTTTAGGAAAATGATGATAATAACAAGCTAACGTTTATTGAGTGGTTACTATGTGCCAGACATGGTGTGAAATGCTTTCCACGTATTTTCTCATGGAATCTAACAGCAGCTCCTTAAGTGAAAGAATGTCATGTCACAGGATAGAGGCAAAAACCGTCCCTCTGTTGCTCTCAAGTTGACCCTTTCCTCTCCTTCCTCTCCTAAGATGCTGCTGCAAATCATCAGCTTTCCTTTCCGCCCAAACCATTATTAGTTAATGTGTTTTTCTTCTGAGATGTTCAAAAACTTACTGGAGCACAGTGAGGTTTCTTGCCTTCATGGATCTGGAGTGTAGCTCTCAGCTCAGAGGGGAAACGTTAGAATGAAATTTCACTGGATAGTGGTGCCCCGCCAGACCCACCTGTAACGGGCCATGGCTCCTATCTCAGGCCACTGTGAATATCAGTGGTAACGAGTTTGCACATCTCCTGAGGACCTTCCTCAGCCCTGGGGGAGTCTCCTCACCTGGAAATATCCTGGAGGTGGCCCAACCAATGGCAGACTAAAACAGGAATCCAAAAGCCTAGACCCCTTGACTCAAGGTGGGACAACTCGTGGTACCATTAACACTCCAGAGTTCTGCGTGGACCTGAAAGTAGACTCCGGCTGAACCAGTATCCTTGCCTGGCTTCTTCCCTTGTCTCCCCGCCCCTTTCTCATCCCCTAACAGGTTACTTAGGACAGCACTCACTCCACGAATCCCTAGCCTGAATGATCTAGGTACACTTGGTTCCAGAGTTGAAACTTCTCAGTATCTTTGCTTTAAAAACTATGGGACTCCTTTATCCATTTATCCTTAAATAGACATTTAGGTTGCTTCCTTGGCTATTGTAAATAGTGCTGCAATAAACATTGGGGTGCATGTATCTTTTCGAATGAAAGGGGGGAGGCATAAATCGGGAGGTTGGAATTGACATATACACGCTACTACATATAAAATAGATAACTAATAAGAATGTACTCTATAGCACAGAGATCTCTACTCAATACTCTGCAATGACCTATATGGGAAAAGAATCTAGAAAAGAGTGGATATATGTATATGTATAACTGCATCACTTTGCTGTACAGCAGAAACTAACACAATATTGTAAATCAACTTGATTCCAATAAAAATTAATTGAATAGGGCTTCCCTGGTGGCGCAGTGGTTGAGAGTCCGCCTGCCGATGCAGGGGACACGGGTTCGTGTCCCAGTCCGGGAAGATCCCACATGCCGCGGAGCGGCTGGGTCCGTGAGCCATGGTCACTGAGCCTGTGCGTCCGGAGCCCGTGCTCCACAACGGGAGAGGCCACAACAGTGAGAGGCCCGCGTATCGCCAAAAAAAAAAAAAAAATTAATTGAATAAAACTGTTGGGTTTTATTTAAGTGTAAATTACCCAGATAAGCACCCCGGTTCTCGCCTTTTGCTTTTGCATACGTAAACACGTCACTAATGCTAGGAGAGTTCTTGTATTCCTTCATCCTCAGCTGTCCTAATAAAACAGGAAGCCAAGGGCATCAGACCCATTTTTGATATGGAAAAACCAAGTCACAGAAAGGCTAGTTTGCCTATGAAGTCTCTGTCTGGCAGATGTCACGGGTCACCTGATTTGGGAGTCGAATATCTGTTTCTCTCAAGCTGCTCTGAGCTTCAGTCTTAACCTTCCTCACCACCCCCTCATCTCCCTGGATCAGAAGTCAGGGCCTGTCCTAATATGACAGATGAGAATGACCATCTCAGTTCAGTCAAAATCACAGGAATTTTCTGGGTTCTCTTCCTTCTTCAGGGGCTTCAAGTTCATACATCCAAGCAAGTCAGCATTCCCTGCGTTCCCTCTCACCTCGCCAGCTGCCTCATGCACAAGGCTTTATTCTCCCTGCAGTCTCCCAAGAAGACTGAAGAGCCCACAGAATGACCTCAGGACAGAGCTTCTGGTCAACTGGTCCTCTCCTACCCCCAGCTTGCGGACAGGTGTCTCTTTTAGAATTTCATTTGGAGGTGCCAAACCAGCTTGAGGTTTCCAGGTGGAAAGTCATATCGAGAGGGGAACTGAACAGTAAGTATTGAAAGCCAAGATTTCCTCCTCTCCTTTGCATCTGTATCTGAGGTGGTGACTCTCTAGAGAGGACAGGTGGACACTTTGCATTCAGGAGTGATATTGGAAGCTAGACCTTCAAAATGGCAAAGCACAAAAGGCAAGAATACATGGCGAGTTTCTGTGCTGCTGCAGGGTGGTTTCCAAGTTCATGCCAACTTATTCCACAATAAAGAGCAACCTGCCTCACTTTGCCAAATCATGCAATCATCCTCTCCCCATTACATCAAGGAATGGGAGACGGCAACACACAGCATTACGACATCACAAATCAATTTTATTGAAAACGTATTAGGTTTCAGTAAAACTGAAGAATCAGACACCAGAGGAGAGGAAGCCAGGGGAGAGGAGACAGCATACCAAGATTTACTTCTGAGTACTACAAAATATTGAACTAAAAATAACATTATAGATGAAATTTGTAATGAATCTCAAACTGCTAAGTTCCCCAAGGCTGGGTCTGCCAAAGGCTTTGCAGCAATCTTCTGTTCTTTGCTGTCTTTATTTAAATATTTTATACAGTTGTCTATGTTCGTGTGCAGGGTGAACTGTCATTTACCTTTCAGTCCACTCGAAAATGGGTCTTAGGCTGTGTCATCTGAGCACTGGGTGGAGTGGGTCTGAGCTGAGCAGGGGGTTGGAATTGGGTGCTAAATGAAGACAGATACTTAATGTACTTTTGGTGTACTTAGATTTGGCTGTCATGGTTTCTGCCTTAAACCTGATTTGTAATTCTATGGGTTTCGTGACATTATGATAAGATGAGATGTGCCTAGGACTCCCATTTAGCAGGGACGTTGATGGGCATTTGAGTTAAAGAGAGTGGTTGACGGGAGTGAGGCGGGATTCGGACCCAAGGCTTAATGCTCGGCGGAGAGCCAGCTCCGTCTGGAGCGGTAGGATTTCACGCTTTTTTATACATTAGACTTTGCCAAAGTGAACTTTTGGAAGAATAAAACATTTCCAAGATAAATTCAATTTTCCCTAGTGTTAAACGTAACTTTCTGTGGCACTGGATGGTTTACTTGAGTTTGGGCGAAAGAGTGCATTTTCCTGGTTTGCAGGCTGAGTGGGGGGATAGAGAGTAGATGGTGAGGCCGGGGAAGAAAGCAAAGGAAGGAGGAGTGCGGGGCGGTGAGTGTGGAAACCCTTGGAAGAAGACCCTCTCGTACTCATCACGCGAAAGCCTGTCTGTGTGTGTGTGTGTGTGTGTGTGTGTCTGTGTGTGTGGTGGGGATGCAGACCTATCCCCTATGAAGCTCCCCATTTGTTTCTGCAGAGGGGCTGGGGTGCCCAGCATATTGGAGCTTCACATACATAGTCTGATGAGCTGGACAGTCCAGGGTGATGAAGATGCAGGGGGCACAGGGCCCTGCACAGTCCCTTCGCCTTCCCTAGCTGCTGGCCAAATGCCACCTATGCTCAGCCGTCACCTCCTGGGGCCGTGCCTTTCCCTGCAGCCTGGCATAGGACGGACAGCTTCGTCTCTGCCAGTAGAAGGGTTTCTGCTCCACCCTGCTCCTGACATCCCCCCTTCCCCTGGCGTATCCCTGGACCTACCCACCAACACCTTCACTTTCAAAGGGCTCTCTCCAGTGTTCAAGATTCTGACACCTGCCAATGCTGCTGGCAGTGTGGCCGGTGGGATCTGTAGGGTGTCTCCTAAGAGGGTAAACCATGATTCATGTAGAAACATTGGTGGGGACATAGTTACAAAGGTGTGGACACCACCCCAGGCCCCCTACACTGGCTTTTCTCTAAGAGCCATAGATCCAGGATACATATCTGGTTTCTCTCAGTACATACAGGGGATAGCCAGCGCTGGGCAGCTCATTATCTCTTTGCTTCCCCCTCCTCTGTCCCGACCTTATGCTCCTCCCATATGTCCATATGTCCGTGCAGGATCCAGCAAACACCACAGCACTCAGGCTGGACTGGCTCCAGCCCACACTCAAGACTCTCACAGGTTTGTGACCGTGGGAAATCAGCCAGCCTTGCTACAGGGAGTTGAATGGTGGTCCCCAAAATGATGTGTCCATGTCCTAACCCTCAGAATCTGTATGTCCTTGTCTGGAAAAACAAAAGGTCTTTGCAGATGTAATTAAGAATCTCAAGATGAGATCACCATGGGTTATCTGGATGGGCCCTGAATCCAATGCCAAGTGTCCTCATATGACATGGATGAGGAGACACAAGAAAGGAGGAGAGAGCAATGTGAAGACAGGCACGGATGGGAGTGATGCTGCCACAAGCCAACGAGTGCATGGAGCCACCGGAAAAGGCAAGGAACAGAATTTCCCCAAGAGCCTTCGGAGGGAGCGCATCCCCGACTTTAGGACACCTTGGCTTCAGACTTCTGACCTCCAGAACTGTGGAAGAATAAAGTTCTGTTGTTTTAAACGGGCCAGTCTGTGGTCATTGTTATGACATCCCTAGGAGACAAACATGCTCTCTGACACTCAGTTTCCTAGTCTAAATGGGAACGTTGTCGTGCCTGAGGGAACTTTGAGGGAGTGCATACGTCAGGGTGAGGGTCAGGTAGCCAAGAGCTGGCACCACTGACCCTCGGGATGCCCCCTCCTGCCCTTGCCCCACGTGCTCTGTCTCCAGTATCCACATATTCTGGGATGACTTTCCTGGCTTCCCTCCACCTGCAGGAATCCTGTCCCACTTTCAAATGGTGTGTCCTACTTGGCCATTCAGGACATCCACAGAGACTGTTCTCTCCTGATTGGGGGGGGATGGCGGGTACTTGACCTCAGGGTCAGCAGGCTCCAGCCCCAGCCCCTGCTGGACCTCAGGGTGTCAGAAGAGCAGTTGTCCCTCCATCTAGGGTCCTTGGGCCTCTACCCAAACCACGCCCGGGGCCGTGCTGTTCACAGAGGCCCACACAGTTGCAGCTGCCGTCAGAGCTCCTTTGGTTGCAAGTAGCAGGGGCCACTCAATCAGTCTCAAGCAACCATGCGAATTCTGTCATTAGGAAGCAGAGGACAGAGGAGGACCCCAGGGCAGGGAGGATGGGAATACTGCCAGGCCCCAAGCTGGCATCTCCTCCTCCATGTCTCCCTCTGCAGACAGCTTTTGCTGCTTCTTTAGGACAGAAGAGAGAAATCCATGGGTCCCAAGCCACTGTCCCCAGCACATTGATGGGAGGAGGCTGGCCCCCAGAGCCTTCCCACCCTAAGTCCCTTCAAAAAGAAGATGACCCACTCAGCCTGGGGCAAGTAACCACTCTGGCTCCACTCCACAAGATGATGATAGAAAGGCCAACATGGCACTGAGTATCAGTCTTGGCAACTGGGGTCAGTTCTCAGACACAGGGGGGACAGGTAGAGCAGATTCCCTTCTTCCCCCCCAAAAAACTTCAACCATTGCTCATCATTCCATCGGACCCCAGGCTGTATAACCAGATGACTTTCTCTGGGGGATCAAGCCTGACCAGGCCTCTACCCACCCCAACCCCGGTGACCTGCTTCTCTGCAGTAACTTGGTAACTTTGTAAGTGATAAGGAGGGTTGTGTGGTTGGGGTTGAAGAGGAGGGGCCTGGTTAAAGCTTCAGCCTATGCATCTGTAGAAACCTTCCCCCAATGACCCACAATTCCCAACAGGACTGTCCTGGAGACCCTCGTCAGGTTATGTGTATCCTGAGACCTCCGGAACGTGTGAACCATCTAAGTGTTTGGGTCCTCCAGCCCTCCAGGTTTTCGGAAGAGGTGAGGGCAGAGGCCAAGGCTGGCTGTGTCCAGAAATACTTGAGGGCTGGCCTTTTCCTCTCCCTTCTACACACAGGCTTCTCCTAGACTGGGAGGTCGATCTCCAGACAGGGTGTCCATAGTCTGGGTTCTTTACATCCTTCTCCCTTCCTGTGTCCTCAGTTGGCCTCTCTGGGCCTCAGTCTCTTCATCTGGAAAATGGACATGGTAAGGCCAGGCTGTGGTGGTCCTGAGCATCCTGTGAGATGCTTCGAGAAGGGAAATCATGATACGAATACAACACTTCAGAGAGACTCCGGACAAGGCAGGGCCGCTTGGCTTGCCTGTTAGGAAGGCAGCATTTCCATTGGTAGGTGTGGAGTCAGGCTCTTGGGACGCAGGATAGGGGAAATGCTGTGAGCAGCCTGGTATCCCTTCTCAGACAGAGAAGAGCCAGGTCCTGGGAGGGCAGGGCCGCCTGCCTGTCTTGCTGTGGTTCTGCTAGGTTAACTCCCAGCAGGAGGACGCCCTGCCCTGCCCTCTCTTTGTCCCCTTAATCTCTCTATGTTTCCTCACTGACCCTGAGCATGCACTGACTTGTGACCCTCTTGCTGATCACAGAATGCGGGCATTCACACGAGAGAGACAAGGCAATGATGAGCTCTCCGCAAACCTCCAGCCAACAGAAGGGGGAGGGCCAGCCCTCTCCCGGGGACGCCACAGAGCTGCAGCCTGACCTGTGACTTTGAGCTCTTCCCTAGCAAGGAGGACACGTGTCCTGGGGAAGCTGGCCAGAAAATCGTAGAGAGGGGACAAGGGACTGCACATTTGTGGAGCGAATACTTATGGCAATATGTATACACCCAGCCTGTACCTGATGACCAAGGAAGCCAGGGTTGGTAGCCAGGACAATGGACCCCAAAGACATCAGGTGTCTTAGGCCATTCAGGCTGGTATAACAAAATATCACATATCGGGTAGTTTAAAAAACCCAGAAATTTGTTTCTCACCGTTCTGGAGGCTGGGAGTCCAAGATCAAGGTGCCTTCATGGCCGTCTCCTGGTGAACGTCTTCTTCATGGTTCACTGTGTCCACACAGATGGGAGGGGAGAGGGATCTCTCTGGAGCCTATTTTATAAGGTACTAATCCCACTCTTGAGGATTTCATCCTCGTGACTTAAGTTCCTCCCAAAAGCCCCAGCTCCTAATGCCACCATCTTTGAGGGTTAAGATTTCAACATATGGGTTTGCATATTTGGACCATAGCAGGTTCTAATCCCTGGAACTATGAATGTCACCCCATAAGGATGTAATCCGCAGATGTGATTAAGTGAAGGATCTTGAGATGGTTTGATTATCTTGGTGGCCCCAAAGGCAATCACAAGGGACCTTAGGAGAGGGAGGCAGAGGGAAATTTGACACACACAGAAGAGAAGGTAATGTGAAGACGGAACGGACAGAGGTTTGAAGATGCTGGCTTTGAAAACTGGAGGAATGCAGCCACAAGCCAGAGAATGCTAGCTGCCACCAGAAGGTGGAAGAGGCAAGGAATGGGTTCTCCCCCAGAGCTTCCTGCTGGAGCAGGACCATGCTGACACCTTGATTTGGGTCCAGTGATACTGATTTCAGACCTCTGGCCTCCAGAACTGTGAGAGAATAAATGTCTGTTGTTTGAAATCACCAAGTTTTTGGCAATTTGTTACAGCAGCCGCGGGAAACTGACACGCCGTATAAGACAGGACTTCCTCACAAGAAGTCACGACAGAACCGCGGCTTAGGGCACCAGATCCCAGAGTCACTAGCTGGGGGCTCTGTGTCCCCAAGCTCCAGAGCATGGGGACACAGTCAGACCTGTCTAGCTCCCCGGGTCTCTTCCGAGGGTCACATGCTCCAGTCAAATGTGAGCTCCTGGACGGTCAAGGCTGTGTGCTATGCACGCTCGTATGCCCCAAACTCAGCACAGTACCGAGAAATGAATATAAAGCATTATGTTTGAGTTACCAGCACAGGTAGGCAGTAATGGAATGTGAGTTAGTAAAGGAACAGGACGGGGTCTGCCCTGTGGATGGCAGATACGTGAGAGCATCTTCTTGTATTATTATTTGCCTTGCATTGGATAAGCCTCTTCAACCATGTGCCTTGCCTTCCCAACAAACCAAAAGGCACCTGAAGGTACGGACCTCCTCCCTCTCAGCAGAGACCTGCTCAGGACTTAGCACTTAGCAGGTGCTCAGTGAAAACCCATTGACTGATTGGCTGGTGATAGATTGAACACCTGGATTCAGCTGTACCTGAACTTGCAGTCCCTTTGTCTACATTTCATCTAATCCAGTTTAACTGTTTTTTACCTGCCACCAAAACTAGTGTCAACTACAGAACGAAGTGCACAGTCCCAGGGCTGGAAGGGGTTGCAAACCACATATTGAAGCACATCCAGGTGGAGAATGAATATTTGCCCTGCAAGGCACCCATTGGCTTAGGGTGAACAGGACTCTGAGCCCTATTTTAAAATGTGGGCTACAAGGGTCTCAAAATTCAGATTCTGTAATTCTGGGGAAGGCCCAGGAAGCTGCATTTTTAATTAGCCTCTGAAACAAGGGTCTTGTTCCAAGGCCACCTATGATAGACACTGATGAAACCCCCTGAGGTAGAAATAATGAAGCTTTCCAGCTTTCCATGGACCTGCCAGTGAACTTGAAAGTATGCTCTCTGCTTAAGCAATAGGCATGCTTTTTAAAATGCAGGAGAAATAAACAACACAAAATGATCTGGCTCCATTTGGGGAGGAGCCCAGCTGGACATCAGTCAGGATCTGTTTGCATGTGCGGATACTCCAAGGCAAAAGCCGTTGCATGAAAATGCAGTGCAGAGAAAATTGCAGCAAGGCACTAAGTGAACAGGGTGTGAACGCATGGAGAAGTTTTGGTGTAATCATGTCTTTTCTGAGGGTTGGCGATTACTTCTGAAAATTCTGGATTCACAGCACGTGCTTTGGTAGAAGCAGCTGCCACTCTAGAAGCCAAACTTCGAGCCAACAAAGATTGTCCTTTGAGCTGAGTGTCCTTGTCTTTGAGATGAGGCCTGAGTCGCGCCAGCAGCCTAGCACTGCAGGGTTCTGGCCGTGTGTCCTATGCAGAGAGACCACCCTCACGTTGCCTCTTCTTCCAGGAGAGTTAAACATTTGTCCCAGTTTACCCCGGACATGCAGTATTCCCTCAACATTCATTTAAGAGCTGCTGTGGTGAATCACAGAAATAGGGATGGAAACAAGAGAGAAGCTGGAACTGGGAGTGAGGGGGCTATTGGAACCACAGAAAGGCATCCTCCCTTCTCTGGTTCTCAGCATCCCATCTGTTCAATGAGGGACCTGGACTCCATCGATAGGGGTACTTAGTAATAGGAGTAGTTGAAAAGGTTTGAAGTAGCACATGGACAACCCATGAAATAACAGTAGACACCACAATGAGAAATTTGCCCATGTTTTATTTAACTTTTTTTTTTCTTAAATCACTCTGATTACAACAAAGTCAAAGACTCAGTTTGGTGTCAGGACACCTTAAACATCTTTCTCACATTTTGCTCACCTTTTTCAATAAAAAGGGAATAGACATGAGGCGCAGAGCTCTGGGCATGCAAAAGCATCAGGCTATCTTTTAGTGACGCTCTCTTGTTTTCTTTTTATTCAAGGCAAGTGATTGTGGTCTTACATCTGCTGTAATAATGTAAAGGTTCTTTTCAAATAAATGTGAGTGAGGCATGCCATGGAGCAACTAAGCCCGTGTGCCACAACTACTGAGCCTGCGCGTCTGGAGCCTGTGCTCCACAACGGGAGAGACCGCGACAGTGAGAGGCCCGCGCACCGCGATGAAGAGTGGCCCCCGCTCGCCGCAACTGGAGAAAGCTCTCGCACAGAAACGAAGACCCAACACAGCCAAAAATAAATACATTTATTTATTTAAAGAAAAAAAATGTGAGCGAGGACAAAGAGTGGGACAAATGGGATAGATGCACTGGGTAAATATAAGTGCAGACGTTAGGTGGAGAGGGGTATCAGGTACCTGATATTTGGGGATACCTGTATCTCTCTATCCCTAAGAAACCCTCCAGCTCATCTTTCTGTCAGGCCTCATAAGAACCAGTCAATATTCTCAAATGGCTACATTTTGTCCCTGGTTTCCATTTAGAAGTTAGATCTGCAATGACCATGGGCCATATAGCATGATAATTGCCTTTCTTTTCCTGCTGAAACCCCCAACCTACAGCCACAGAAAACATCCTTTCTCTTTTGTGCCACTGACGTCTGCACCATCCTGGATTCCCTTGACGCTAATATTTCCATCAAAAGACATTTATTTGGGGTGTGTACTATATCAGAATCCAGCAAATTTTTCCTCCTGCCTGTTTACATTAAAATTACTCATTATGATTCAAATTACTTTCAAATTATGCTCATCTGGATTTCTGTGCTTCATAAAGACTCCCATGCCTGTCTCTTCCCGAGGTTATAAGTTAAAAGTATTTTTATTATGATAGAAACAACTTTACAGACTCCACAGACATTTGCTAAACTGTGGCTAAGATAGCTTCATGCTGAATAAGCCTTCTCTCCCGCCCAGACTGAAGGAGGGGAAACTGAGGACGAGAGGTTTGGGAATTAATGCTGCTTCAAGTATGAACGCAAGGCTTTGTGTGTCAGTTCTGGTGGTTCCAGCCCTGCGATATGGGTTAACTTCACCCATCACTGGCATTTTGGAGGGAGTTAGGTACTAGCCCTGGAGTCCTCAATAAGAATGCTGGCATTCTCCAACCTTCATCCACGAATAAAAAGTATAGGAAAATACATTTTAGCTACTATGAGAGGGAACTTTCTAACGTTCACAATTTTCAACAAGGAAATGGGCTGACTTCAAATGTAGTGAGTCTGAAGGCACCACAGGAAGATTCTCATCAGATCTTCAGAGGCTGGATGGTCACCTGCTATCGTAGAAGTTCAAGAACAACTTCTAGCCCTAGTACTGTGCACTTCATCCCTGAGTTTAACAAGAGTTTAGTGAAAGATACCGGCTCAAATTGAATTAGATAAAATGCATTGTAGACAAAAGAACTGTAAATCCAGGTACAGCTGGGTCCAGGTATTTGAATGACATCATCAGGAAGCCATGTCTCTCCCCTCCTCTTTTATACTTTCCTAGTGGCTTCATCCTCCAGAAAGCAGCCAACAGGCCCTCCAGCTGCTCTTGGCTAACACCCTACCAGTCAAGCGGCCTGAGCAGGAGACTCTTTCCCAGTTGGTTCCTCAAAGGTCTTGAGGTTTTCCTAAAAAATAATCAGAGACACTCACAAAAATCCATTACAGGAATGTCCATTTGTTTCTACTTTTTATTGGAAAATAATTGAAACACCTTAAATATCCAGTGTTAGAAGACTGATTAAATAAATAGTAGTATACCCAAATAGTGGAATACAGTTCAACCAGTAAAAATTGATAAAAAATGATACAAATGAACTTGTTTACAAAATAGAAACAGACTCACAGATCTTGAAATCAAACTTATGATTACCAAAGATGAAACATAGGGGGAAGTGATAAATTAGGAGATTGGGATTAAGATGTACACACTACTATGTATAAAATAGATAACTAACACGGACCTACTGTATAGCACAGGGAACTTTACTCAATATTCTGTAATAACCTATATGGGAAAAGAATGGTTATATGTATATGTATAACTGATTCACTTGGCTGCACACCTGAAACAAACACAACCTTGTAAATCAACTACACTCCAATACAAATTATCAAAAATAAATAACTAAATAAATAAAAGTAGCCTGGATGAAAAAAATTTCAATAAATAAATAGTATAGCCAAGTAGTGGAATACTATGCAACCAGTAAAAAGTGTGCTTTCAGAGAGTAATCATGATGATAATAAAATATTCTTGACATATTGTTAAGCAAGATACAGGAGTGAATAAATAATAAGGTCGTAGTTTTGTTACAAAATATTTATTAATGAAAAACTAGATGCAGTGAATTCCCTGGCGGTCCAGTGGTTAGGACTCAGCGCTTTCACTACTGGGGCCCGGGTTTGGTCCCTGGCTGGGGAACTGAGGTCGGACAAGACATGCGGTGTGGCCAAATTCAAAAAAAGAAAAAGGAAAAACTAGATGCAAATGCACCAATATATTTCCTCCATGTGGAGGAATTACAATGATATTATAATAATGTTTTTCCAGGTTACCTATTATGAATATGTATTACTTTACATACATAGGAAAAGGTAAACAAATATTGTTTAAAACCCTAGATTAGGTGTATAGTGGTTGACCGGAGAACCCCAGACATGGGGCAGCAGAAAGGCCCACAGAAATTGCTCATTCTCTGATCTGCAACTGGATTGGTTCTTATGGAATATATAGTCCACTGTGGGAGAAGGCAGGATGTTGTTTGCTTCTCTGATGACACAACCAGGAGAGCTGGAGCGATGGGCCAGCCAGGGACCTGCAGATGAACTCTGGCCCAGCTCCCAGCCTTCCAGCCGCTAGCTCTCAACTCAGCCTCGCAGATTAGTATACTCACACCCAGGAGACAGCATGCAAGGCCATGGTCAGAGGCCTCTGAAATGCAGTCATTCCAAATACTTAATGAGATTCTTTCTCTCTCTCTCTCTCTCTCTCTCTCTCTCTCTCTCTCACACACACACACACACACACACACACACAAACACATGCTATACTGTTAAACTGTATATATATATATTTTTTTTTGCAGTACGCGGGCCTCTCACTGTTGTGGCCTCTCCCGTTGTGGAGCACAGGCTCCGGACGCGCAGGCTCAGCGGCCATGGCTCACGGGCCCAGCCGCTCCGTGGCATGTGGGATCTTCCCCGATCGGGGCACAAACCCGTGTCCGCTGCATCGGCAGGCGAACTCTCAACCACTGCTCCACCAGGGAAGCCCCAGACTGTATATTTGATATAGTTTTATGGCACAGACACTTCAAAACCTCACAGGCCTCCTGGATGTCTGTTCATTTACATTTGGGCTTCCTAGGAAAAGCAGTATCACCTGAATCACACTCATCAGTGGCCCATGGAGCCATCAGGGTGATGGGCACACTGCAGAGTGAGCCCCAGCACCAATGCCCCTGACTACAGCCAGAATCCTGCAAACCCCTCAGCTGCAACGTTACAAGGTGACAGCCTGAAGTTGTCACCATCCCTGTCTGCTGCCCTCTGTTTCCAAGAGCAATTCTGAGACCCACCCAAATACCACACCTTCCCAAACCAGACCTTCCTCTGCCTGAATCATTGGCTTTTCACTGCTCTGCCTGTTCCAGATAATTCCTGACCCATCCTCTCCTCTTTTGAGGTCACCTGAGAATGGGTTTTAGGGAAATGTGAGTTGTGGCCACATATGTGAGGGTAGGGAGACCAAGACTTGGCAGGAATGACAAGAGAGAAAACTGCATATAAGAAGTAAAGGACAAATGCATTCACCTATTCACTGAGAGCCTACGTAAATATACTAGCTTCTCTGAACACAGTGCTGTGCAAGGGACACAGGCCTGTCCTTGCGAGCCACAGAGGGTGACAGACAGATAACTGTGAGCTCATATGAGAACAGCTGGGTGCAGCCTGTTCAGGAAAAGTAACACATGCTATTTAAAAACAACAAACACCCCAACATAATGAATGAATGAATGAATGAATGAATGAAGACTTATAGCAGAGTGGTCTGGCCCAGTTTGGGGGCAGGGAAGAGCCATTCAAACTGAGATCTGAGAAAAAGGATGGGCAGGAACTAACCCAGGGAAGACAGAGAGCTCCAGCAGGAGGGAGAACAAACGCCCAGGAGGGACGGAGAGAGGACCCTGAGGTTTTGGGACCAAGAGCACGCAGGGAATTTAGGTCTGCTAGAGATAATTCTGGTTGTTTCTCCAGGAGCAGTAAGAAGTGGTGGGTTTTTTTGGGTTTTTTGGTCTTTTTTTTTTTTTTTTTTTTTTTTGCGGTACACGGGCCTCTCACTGCTGTGGCCTCTCCCATTGCGGAGCACAGGCTCCGGACGTGCAGGCTCAGCAGCCATGGCTCACGGGCCCAGCCACTCCGCAGCATGTGGGATCTTCCCAGACCAGGGCACGAACCCGTGTCGCCTGCATTGGCAGGCGGACTCTCAACCACTGCGCCACCAGGGAAGCCCAGAAGTGGTGTTTTAACTACCTCTGGCCTCCTGGGTGGCCCAGATACAAGCCCCATCTTTCACTTCTGAGCAGGCCAGTTGAGCTGCATCAGTTCTTAGTGGACATGTTAAGAGAACGAAGAGCACTGGGGCCCCAGTGGCAGGAGGTCGTTGGACCACAGCCATGGACACAGTGGGAGGAACTGGGGGCATTTACCTGGAGAAACTGGTCTCTGCCTTGAGCAGTTCAAGCCACCTCGTAGCAGACAGAGGACGGCTCGGAGTGAGCCTGGAGAGCGGCTTCCTGTCCACAGAGGCAAACTGCGGGGCTTGGAGGAAGAACCTGGCCATGGTGAGTGCTGCCCATGGCTCCTGGTCTCAGGAGGCCACACAGTACCTCCCCATCTCTGGAGGCAGGCACTGGACATGTCAGGGAAGCTACGGAGGGGCTTCCGCACTGGGACCCTGCAGTTTCCCTCAGGAGGGCTCAGAGTCCCCAGGTGGAACCTAAATCTGGCTCTCGCCTTCACGCCTTCCCTCCCGCTCTGCCTTGGGCCAAAGATGGGTGTATGTGAGTCTCACTGTTGCAAGGGCAATAAAAAACAGGCAGACAAAAGCATCCAAGTGGGTTAGGCATGAGTCAGTGAGAGGGCTAAGGGTGGTCGAGCCAGGGGCTTAAACTCTGTCCTGGGAACTCATTCGCAGCGTGCCTGGGCACGGGGCAAACAAATGCCCATCAGCGGCCCCGAGATCACACCTTCTCTTCAGCGACTGGGCAGAAAAGCTGCTTCTCCTCCCTGGAGATTCAGGCATAAGTCCTGATTCCAACTCTCAGCTGCCCAGACGGGGCCACGGAACCACCCAGTACCAGCCTCAGGGGACTGGCTGGAGGCAGCTCACTGATTCAGGCTGGACCACAGGTTCTCCCTGGAACTGGGGCCAGTGGAGGGGGAGGGGGACGCAGTTTCTAATCACCCAAACATCACCATCATGGACTGAGAATATGGGAGAAGCACGTTCCTCCAAGGAAAACCAAAGTGCTATCAGTAGAAGAAGGAGGGAAAAGAGCTGGGCCATCAAAACCGACAGCTGTCCACTCCATTACAGAAGGACACCCACTCGTGGGCTCCTGGGTCCAACCCCACCTCCCCCAGCCTCTGCTTCAGCCCCAGAGAGCCTCCCACCGGAAGTGCTTGTGGACAGCAGGAGGGGAGCATGTCACCCAGTTTATACACTTTATCACAGGCTTAGAAAAACCCACCTGTGAAGAAGAGGGTCTCCACCCTCCACACTCATGTTTGCTGTTAAAACAGCCCCGTCCCCTGCTCAGCACAGCGTTGCTGCTCTGAGAAGGTACACCTTCCCTATGACTTTAATTATCCTTCCAGACTCATTAGCACTAACAGCAGATGTTCTGACCTGAGGTGAGAAGGGACCCGAGTTTGGGGTTTTCCCTGAGCTTTTCTTCCCACTTCTTTAAGAAATTTTTCACAAAACATAGTATTTTTCTCTTTGGGGCCAAAAAAAAAAAAAAAAAGTGGAATTACATCTCTGACTTTTCTCCCTTCTTATAGAAATATTTATGATCTCTCTACTAAATAATGTATTTGAAGGACAACTACATAATGTATAGGCATAAAATAGGATGCAAGATTTTAAATTATGTAAACGTAATTAGACTGAAAATCCTCTCTACAGCCCCACATTTAGGTTTCCACATTCAAGGTACATGTTTCCTCCTTAGGTGAGTCAATATAGGTACCACTGTCCCAAAGATTCAAATTCACTACTGTGGGTGTTTGGATTTTTTTTTTAAAGCTTTTTTCTCATGCATACACACAGAAAGTTAAATGTTTTCTTTAATTTCTGAATGTGTAAGAAGATGTTCGTGGATTTTAGAGGCGCCAGACATGTGCGTGCAGAGTTTTCCCTTCTCTGCCCCCCTTCTCTCTATGGCTCCTCTGGGCGAGGGGACTGGATCAGGTACGAAGTAAGGTCAGGGAAAGTCCTCTGGGCAGGAAGGAGCAGCTCTGACATGCTCTGAGCAAACTTTCCGGCTTCCTCTTCACATGCCCTTTTGTCACTGGCACGCCTCTTCCAGGAAGGGGAGCTTCTGTCCCACTCTGCCTCTGGACCCAAGACAGCCCAGCCAGTTAGCACCATATGACTAATTCAGATTCATTGTCATGGATCAAATCGCAGCAAAATATTTCCAGTTGCCAGTCTCTGTTTTCCAACTGTCCCTCTGTTATCCATCTAAGTAAACATTTGTTCTGCTTATCTTTTTTGAGCAAAGACATGAATCACTCGCCCAGAAGAAAGCGTAGCAGCAGCTGTTGCGTATTAGGAATCGACATTTGGGAACAGGGCCTGCTAAATGGGAATCCAGTATGGGCTTCGCTTTTTATTTGTCCTCATCCTAGAACAGGAAACTTAGGGCACTCTGGGAGACTCACCGCCAGGTCTGCCTACCATTGGTGGCAGGATACTGGAACAACCAGAAGCCGCCTACTCAGAAATTCTTCTCCTGGCTTGCCAAGGTACCCGAAATCCCACCCTTAGTGCTGCCCTTTGGCTGAAGAGGGATGCTATTGCCAGTAGGTTCGTGGGACAGTGCTGTGGTTTTGCCTGAGGTGGCTACACATGGACCGGTTTGCTGTCATTGAAAGCATCTTGCGGAGCCCTCTGTCAGACCCTGGCTTCTAAGGAAGGATGGGAGGGAACCTTAAAATGAGGGGCTTTCAGAGTTTGGGGCCTTGTCTGGTTTTGCAGCAACTTGCATGGAAAACATATTTTCTAATAGGCTCTGTGCTGGGCATTTCTAAAAGTCTCATATAGGTGATTTAATCCTCAAAACCCAATCAGCTGGGAGAAAAGCCGACATAGTCAAAGCAGGCAACAGACAAAGAAACAGAAGTTTTGGATCAGAGAAGGCTTTGGGCCTGGTGGATTTTCCAGGCTGGGCTTGGAAGGGCAGACAAGGTTGACCTAGGTGGGGAGGAGGGCAGACTACACTTAGGTGGAGGAAACAGCTTTTGCAAGTGTGGGTAAGATGGGGATGCTTGGGCATAATTCTAATGGACCAGTTGGAACCGAGCAGAGTTGAGGGTACAGATTCTGAGGAAGTTCCGAGCCCCTCTCAGGGCTCAGGGTCTAACCTGGACAGTCCCCCGCCCCCGGGTGGCGGCGGGAAGGGCAGTGAATTCCATCAGTCTTCTGCAGCCCAATGCCTAGCAGGAATCTGCTTACCACAGGCGCTCAATAAGTGCATATTAGTGGGGAGATGGGAATGACTTTAAAGATGGTCTCCATGATCACAATTTAAAATTTTTTACTCAACTCAAAAAAGATAAGAATGAAAAGACAAAGCTATTGATTGGGGAAAAAATTTGTAAATCACTTATTCAATACAACAAAGAACCTGTACCTTTAAGTATACAAAGAACCCTCAAAACACAACTGTAAGAAAACAAACAACTCAATTAAAAAATGGGCAAACACTTCAAGAGACGCTTCACCAGAAGGATGTAAGGATGACAAACGGGCATGTGAAAAATATTCAACATAATTAGCCATTAGGGAAATAATGGCTGAAACTTAAAACCATAATGAGATACCATTTTATACCTATTAAAATGGATAACATTTTAAAAATACTATCAATACCAAGCTCTGGCAAGGTCTAGCAACAGAAACTCTCATGCATTGCTGATGGGAATGAAAAATGGTACGGTCATTCTAGAAAAAGTTTGGTTGTTACCTATAAACGTACACTCACCATATGACCCACACAGTCCTATTCCTGGGTGTCTTCCCAAGAGAAATAAAAATCTATCTTCACACCAAAACCTATATAAAAATGTTTGTAGCAGCAACAAAGAGAAACACATATTGATACATGCAATAATTTGGATGAATCTCAATGGCACTGAGCCAAGCAAAAGAAACCAGTCTCAAGAGGTTACATGCATGTGATTTGATTCCACTTCTGTGACATTCTTTTTTTCTAATTTGTTTTTTTTTTTGTTCTCCTTTTTTTTTTAACATCTTTACTGGAGTATAATTGCTTTACAATGGTGTGTTAGTTTCTGCTGTATAACAAAGTGAATCAGTTATACATATACATATATCCCCATATCTCCTCCCTCTTGCGTCTCCCTTCCAACCTCCCTATCCCACCCCTCTAGGTGGTCACAAAGCACCGAGCTGAGCTCCCTGTGCTATGCAGCTGCTTCCCACTAGTTATCTATTTTACATTTGGTAGTGTATATATGTCAGTGCCACTCTCTCACTTCGCCCCAGCTTACCCTTCCCCCTCCCCGTGTCCTCAAGTCCATTCTTTACATCTGCGTCTTTATTCCTGCACTTCTATGACATTCTTTTTCTTTTCTTTTTTTTTTTTTGGCCGTACGCGGGCCTCTCACTGCTGTGGACTATCCCATTGTGGAGCACAGGCTCCGGACGTGCAGGCTCAGCGGCCATGGCTCACGGGCCCAGCCGCTCCGCGGCATGTGGGATCCTCCCGGACCGGGGCATGAACCTATGTCCCCTGCATCGGCAGGCGGACTCTCAACCACTGTGCCACCAGGGAAGCCCTATGACATTCTTGAAGAGACACATTGTGGAGAACATACCAGTGGCTACCAGGGGTCTGGGGTGGAGGGAGGCTATGTCTATAAAGGGAAAACATGAGGGAGTGGGTTTATTTTGTGGGGGTGGGTGATGGAACTCTCCTGTATCCTGACTAGAGTAGTCGTTACAGGAATCTACACGTGTTAAAATTCCTAGAACTTGTGTTCCATAAGGAAAAGGTGGCCTCCTGACCTGCCTCTGCTCCATGAACCAGACTGGAGAGGAAGCTGGGGGCCTATGCTTAGCAGCAGACTTTCCCCAAATCCCCCTGCTTTGGGTTTGATATTCACTCTAGCCTTTAACAGTGTCATCCTCCCATCTTCCAAAAAGAATTGGGGAGGAAATCTCAGGCTCATGAGTGGGGGCCTGGGGACACACTCCTCCCATGGAGTGTGTCCCTGTGCCATGCGTGGTGTCTCCTAAGCCTCGTGTGGTGTGTCCTGAGGTTCCACTTGGCAGACTGGCTCCTGCGCCGCTGCAAACATAGTAGAACAAGGTCCCGAGCCTCTCTCATTTTTGTTCTATCCTTTGCACTATCAGGTTATGGCTGTCAGCTCATTTTGTAAAAAAACAATGGTTTGTGTTTCTGCTTGGCATTCTTGTTCTCTCATTTATTTGCCTTTTTTTTTTTTTTTTTTTTGGTGGGGGGTGGGATAATGATTTAGCAGGAAAAGATGCAGAAACTTCTTTGCCCTACCAGCTTAACCCAGACATCATAACTACATTATCAGAAAGCTACTGGGGGTTGTGCACCATCGAAAGGAGGGATTAAACCAAGAAAGAAAAGACAGAAGCTCCAGGAAGCAGGGAATCCAATGGCTGAAAGAGGTGACGGAAATTCCCAGGTTGGCGGTGAGGAAGAACTCCAGACGGCAGCTGTGTAGTCACCCAAGTATGGAACCAGACTGCGATGTCAGAGGACTCAGAGGGGCCTCCAACAGCAATGGAACATCTGAAACGTTCGACCTTGTGGAAAGTCCTGCTGAGAGGTTGTAAGGGTGGGAAAACTTAATCACATGTACAAAGAAAGTCAGGCAAATTGGCCTCAGAAAAAAAAAGGATAGAAACAATCAAGCTATCCTAGTATACTACCTGACTCAACAGTGAACAATATTTATATAATAAACAATGAATGCTAATTTAACAAAAATTTGTGAGATAATCATTGTGAAGGAATGAGGGCGGGAGTGAGAGGAGAGGGGAGTAAGAAGGCCAAGGTCACACCACTAGTCAAAACAGGGAGCTGGGGTAGGACCCAAGCTTTTTTTTTTTTTTTTTTTTTTTTTGCGGTACGCGGGCCTCTCACTGTTGTGGCCTCTCCTGTTGCGGAGCACAGGCTCCGGACGCGCAGGCTCAGCAGCCATGACTCACGGGCCCAGCCGCTCCGTGGCATGTGGGATCCTCCCGGACAGGGGCACGAACCCGTGTCCCCTGCATCGGCAGGCAGACTCTCAACCACTGCGCCACGAGGGAAGCCCCAGGACCCAAGCTTTTAAGTGCCTGCTCCATGATGCTTGTCATGGGGTGCCCAGAGCAGCACCATCGATTCGGGTGCAGTCAGGGTGTGTGGGCAGTGCAGAGTCCACAACAAGAGACAGTAGTATCCGTGTCTGTCTTCCCCAGCAAGGGGGAAACTGCCTTGAACACCTCTGCGGTTCTGCCATCAGTGTGGGCTGGAGTGTGACAAGGGCCCTACCCTGGGACTCTGGGTCCTCAGTTATAAACTGGAAATGAGCAGCCTGCTCTGTTCCCAAGCTTGTTGGAAACAGACAGTACAAGCCCAGCCTCACTTGCCAGTGCCCAGCTGGGAACTGGGACCACAAAGACCATATCTGAATTTCAGCTGATACTTAGAAGCCTCCATCAGGATCCTCAGCTCAGAAACAGGATGAAATCCCCTTCTTCACAGGTCTCTGGAGGGAGCAGAGCAAGGCTGCTTTTCTCATCAAGCATCTGATTCTGGAAGAACTTATCCCCTAAAACCCAGACAACAGTTGGAGGGACCAGCCTGGAGAAGGGGTGCTGGAAGAGAAAGGCAGACTGACACCCCACACGCCAGGCTCAGGGCTCCCCACTCTCGGGAACTAAAGAGGTGTGTTAGGTCAGAGAGAGAAGTTCTAGAACTCTGATCCTTGTCCTACCTGTGACAGCCAAAGTTATTAGGTATTTAAGGACCATTTTCTTATTTTCCCCTTCTGAGGATCATTGACATTCATCTCATCCTTTTGTTTGTTCTAAGTCCTGCTTGTGAGCCCTTGACTGTGATGTTCCCCTGCCAGAAGTGCCTTCCCTCAATCTGACTCTTCTCCACTTTTCCAGAAAAGGGCTTAGATGGGAAGGTCACAGGCCCAGGAACCTGTAGCCCAGGACTTCAGAACTGAAAGCCCAAACTCTATGACCCACTTCCTCTTCTAAGCCACTTACTGTTGTACCAGAATTGTGCACCTGAGTCTTTTTAATGTGACTGCAAACTCCCTGAGAACAGGAATTATATTAGGGTCAGCCAAGCTGTGTAACAAATAGGTCCAACATGCAAAGTTTCAACACAGTTGATTTGATGTTTATTTCCTGCTCACATGGCAGTCTTTGAAGTGTCACTCTGGGACTCGTGCTCCTTCTAGTTTGTGGCTCCACTTTTCCCTGGCTCCTCCTCGTCATCTGTGTCCAGCTTATGGAAGCGGCAAAGGCATGGAGGAGTGTTCCCAGGGGCTTTTTATGGGTTAGGCCTGGAGGTAGAACACATCGCTTCTGCTCACGTTCCATCTGACAAAACCTAGACAGCCACACCAAACTGCAAATGAGAATGAGAGATGCAGTCTACTTGTGTCCCCCACCAGGGTGTGGCCTTGGTAGACCAGCTGTTCTGCTGCCCCAGCCTCCTTTGATGCTCCACACCCCCCAGAGCCAGCACAGAAAGGGACCTTCAGAGGAAGTTCCAGAGAACTTGGTGAGGTGGGCCCAAGGCTGCTGGTGCTCTACAGAGAGAGGAAGCTGGCCACGTCAGGGCTGAGTTCTACCTGGGGCCCCCTCACACCTGTACCTGCCGAGCTGCTCAGACGAGGTGGGCCCTGCAGCAGCTGTGGTTGCATCAGAAAACAGACTGAAGGCTGGTCTTGACATCCACATAAACGTCAGCCTGGCCTCTGCCCGCAGAGGTAGCATCTGTGCAGAAATCCATGCTGTGGTGCCAGGCAGGTAGGCATCAGGCACCCCTTGAGATGCCACTGTGTCAGGAAACTTGTATGTCTGGTCCACTTGTCCTGGTCACAGGCTGGGCAACATAGAAGATGAGGATGGCCTTGAAGAGAGTGGTTTCGGCAGAGTGGTAGAAACAAGGGCCAGACTAAGAGCTTAAGGAAAGAACAGAGGTAAGTGGGCTGGAAGTTAACCTTGCCAATTAATTGGATAAAATAGGGCCGAAGTTGGTAATGTGTGTCACAACTCATGCACACACACACACACTCACACACACATATGGAACAGGTACCCCTCTCCAGAACCCTTGCTTTCTGCTGCTGCTGTCTTAGCCCCCATCTTTCCCAACTTTATTCCCCCCCGAGAGGCAGCTGACTCGGGATTCAGGTACGTCGGTGTGAGGATGTGGCTGCAGGCTGTGTTGTGTTGTGGAAAGCCCACTGGAGTAGAAAGCATCCTTTTTAGATGCCCTACCTTCAAAATAGATCTTCACTCACCACCACAGCCACCACCCTAGGCCAACTGACTGCAGTGTCCTGCCAGGACCACAGTCCCTGCCTACTCACTGGCCTCCTGATCTCGCCCTTGCCCACCTAACCCCATTATCCACACAGCTGCCCTTGTGATCTTCCAAAATTCTCAACCTGATGGTGCCTTCCATTGGCTTTCCACATCCCCACCTCTCCGTTCTCTTCTCCTGCATCACTTTCTTCACAGCAATTCACTCTACCCCTAATCATACTTTACTTCTATCATTTCACTTGGTTATTTGCTCTCTCCCTGGAAGGCAAAGTCTGTAAGAGCAGGCCTTTGTCCTCTCCACTTTTGTGTCCCGGCACCTACTAGGCATGCCAATGTTTATCAAAGAGATGCAGTTTCTTTAAGGCTCAGTTTCCTCAGCTATCAAAGGCAGACAATAAATTCTTGTGCGCTTCACCTCGTCGGGGTTTGTGGGGATTAAATGAGAAAATGAGGCAGAGCAGACCCCAAGGTCTGTGACATGGGCAATGCCACGGGATCCTGGTGAAGGCTGCTGCCTAAGGATTCTCATTTTGCGGGATGCTTTCTTATCATCACAGGTCCCTTCTGAGGTTGAGCTGTGGTGTCTTCACTAGAAACAATAGCCACAGTGCTCCTCCCAGTTGAGAAACCTGGGACTGTATTGAAAATAAATTAGTAATGCCTCATTCTCAATGAAAAAAGTCTCAGGGAGGTTTATAATTTTATTTTTTCTAAGTGTGTAGAATAACATAAATCAAAAGGAGCAATAGTCTACCTTGTGTTTTGACTACTTTGACCCTCTTCAACCTCTGCCAATTTTTATCTCATTTTTGTTTAACTTTATACATCAGAGTTTAATTTGAGAGCTGGTCAAGAAGACAGTGATGTATAGGTTACATCAAGTGCAGCTGAAATTACCCTGTCCCCGGGGACCTCAGGCTGAAGGGAGGGTCCCCGTCCTGTTTCAGGGGGTAGAAGAGGAATGGTACAGTTTGCCCCTTGAACCCAGCCCCCCTCCACCCAGCAGGCTTCAGTGTTGCCTCTCGTTTATTGATCTGGCCAGGTTTGAGGCACTCACAAGATTGCATCCATCCATGGCTTAAGCTACCCAGCACGGCCCCAGGCTCAAAGCAGCAGCCACGGGGGACGGTATCATTTTAGAAACCAGAAAAGGAGTTCTATTAGCATTGATTTTTCCTCTTCTTTAAATTGCTACCTTCTCTGGGAAAGTGTGCCCAGTTGGTAGTGTTGTCTGGCCAAAGAGAACACTGGCCTTGCTTCCCTGAATGTCCGGAGCAGGGCCTGGCATCCCATAGATTACTCGATAAGAATTGATACTTGAATGAATGAATGAATGAATGAATGAGTTGCCTTCTGCTTCCTCATTAGTGTTGGTGTTCCAGCTGACCTCAAGTATTTCTGGAGAGGAGAAACACAAATAGGTGAATTGGGTCCCTGACTTAAGAACTGGTGAGTTGCTGAGTTTGTTCTAGAAACTTCCTTATGGATGCTTGGGACCAGGGGGATCTTGAGATCTTCTCACCCACCTCTTGTCTGTCACATCAGTGTTCACCAAGATAGCCTGGCCGGGGGCTGGACGACTTCTACTAAACACCTCTAGGGACAAGCCACTCGAGCGGTGACCCAAGGGTTAGCACTTTGTAAATGTACATTTCCTTCACAGCACTTATCACAGTTTGAAATTACAGACTTGTGCAATTATTTGATTAAAGTCTGTCTCCCCACTAGACCCTAAGAACACTGACAAGTTCTGTAATTAATTCGCCAGAAAAGTCTGTTTGTTCACCTGTATCTCTAGGGCCAGGCACAGGGCTTAACATCTGGGAAGTGCTCAATAAATATTTCTGAATGAATGAGTCCAAAACAAACTGGGGGGGTGGGAAGGTGCTGTGATTTGTTGTTAGCAAGGCAGGAAAGAGGTAAAAATGCCCAGGTACAGAAGTCATATTACACCTTACACCTGACCCACTGTCAATCCAAAGGCCAGTAAGGGGATTGAGGGAGGCATTGAAAGGTAGCTGGATCTGGGAACCAGGTGAAGATGCCAAGGGTGGCAAATATCTCTGGTAGATTCCTTGTTCTGGAATTGTACTGCCCAATACAGTAGCTAGTAGCTACCTGTGTGGCTACTGAGAACTTGAAATGTGGCTGGTCTGAGTTGAGATGTGCTGTAAGCGTAATACATACACCAGCTTTCAAAGGTTTACATGAAAAAAGGATGTAAAATATATCACTAGTAGTGTTATGTTGATGACATGCTGAAGTGAGAATTTAGGGCTATGATTGGTTAAATAAAATGTATAATTGAAATTAAGTTCACCTGTTTTTTTTTTTAAAATGGGGCTATAATAAAATGTAGAATTGCATATGTAGCCAGCATTATATTGTTACACTGTTCTAGAGGAAAGTCCTTGGAGGAGTTATTAATTGGTCAAAAGCCTTCACATGAATGCCCACCATTGGAAAGGCTGAAAGTCTGTCTGTTCTGCAGCCAGCATGGTGCTAGGTACTCTACCGCCTAGTTAAACAAAGGTTTATCCCTTTGATCCAGTAATTTTATTTTGGGGATGTCCTCCTGTAGAAGTAATCTGAAGTGTGAAAAATTCTTTATACATAAAGTTATAGTATATTATTGTAGTGTTATATAATATGAATGAAAAAGAGAAAATAACCTAAACATCTAAATAGTAGAAGAATGATAATATCAACTATAAGATCCCTACAATGGAATATTATGCAGCCATCAAAAATTCTGTTTACCAAAGATTTTATTCTAACATATGGCAAAACGCTGTGACGATGTTCAATCAAAAATATGAAATCCTAAATTGCACACAAAATACGACTGTAACACACGAGCAAAAGCTCAGGGGAAAGCGAGTGGAAGGGGTTCTACCAAACCATTACAATCGTCTTTGGACAAGGAGATGAGTGACTTCCCTTTTCTTCTTTCTAGTTTTACAATTAAATGTTATTTAGCAAGCGTTTGATAAGAGAGAATTGTACACATCTTGTCTCAAGTCAAAAGGGCCAATCTCAGGAGTTTGCTTGAGTGTTGTAAACAGCTGCGGGTGGAGAGGCGCGCCGATTCTGGATTGCCCCTTGGAAGCACACACAGTCACAGCAAGCAGCGTGTACCTGGTGGGTCATGCAGTCCCTTAGCCAAGCACCCATGTCCTCCATCGACCTAAGACTCCTTGAGAACAGCCACTGCAGTGTGGTCCCCCTCTTTCCTCCTGCCCAGCACAGAGCGGATATAGCCCACAGCCCTGCAAGAGGGTACTGCACCTCCGCTGGCTTCCTGCCGCACCCTTTCCCGCTCTCCTTCCCCTGCGCTTGGCCCGGGAGGCCCACCTGGACGGCTGTTTCAACCCTTGCCAACTAGCTTCTGGTGGGGTTTACCCAAAGTGGAGTCTTGGCAGGAGAGGGGAAGAAGGGAGGGCAGGGCAATGGGAGATGTCATTCCCTGGTCACCTCCCTGTGGGTCTTCTGAAGGTGGCAGCTTTAAGATGCCCTCCTTCTGGTTTCCAGGAACCAAGGACCATCTCATCTCGTTCCCCGCAAGCCTCAAGCTTTGACAGTTCTGTTCGCCTTCTCTTGTGCATCCCTTCCCCCTTGCCATCAGCCCCTTCAGGAAATCCTTCTTGGATCATCCTCATTTGAGTGTGTCCTCTTTCCTGCCGGGACCCCAAACTGACACAGGACTTAACTGAAAGCACAGCTCCTGTGCCACCCAGCATACCATGAAGAGAGGCACAAAGCACTTCCTAAGATGCTGGGCGTCCCTGGGCCTTGCGCTGTGGAGAGTTGGGGCCGAGCCCTGGGGCCGACAGACCCGAGTTCAAATGCAAGCTCTACCCCTTCTAATAGCCATGAGGTCCTTCACTTCTCCAGGTCTCACCTTCCTCACCTGCAAAATGGAGTAAGAACACCTACATTGCGGGAGTATTGTGCTGATGAAACGAGGTAAGATACCTATACTTCTTAGCATGTTGCCCAGCGTGGGGTAAACTCCAGCAAACGTTAGCTCTCACTCTTACTGCTATTATTAACCGGGGCTGTCAGCCTCGTGAGTGCAAGTGTCCTGTCAGACCACCGCATCCAGAAACGTGCTGCAACTGGGACTAAATGGCCCTCCTCCGTGTCCTGGGCTGCAGAGGACCTGCACCCAGCCGCATGTTCCGCTCTGCACTGCCCCACGAATGGAGAAGGGGGTTGGGTGGGTGGCCGCAGAGCTAGAGGAGAGGGTGGGAACCAGCGGGACGTGCAGTGCTTTGTGAGAAAATCACCTGTTTATTTAAATATTGTACTCATGAAAAAAATGCCAGAATGAGAAATATGGGCATTTATGGTAATAATCAAAAGGGAGGGAGTAGGGATACATAAATGATCGAAAATACAGGAAAGAATGATAAGACATTTGAAATAAAAATTTGCATCGTTAAAAATATCTGGACTTCAACCTCAGAACGAGCGTATCTTTTAGAAGCTCTTCGAAAACACTTCCCCGCTCTCTTTGTCTCTTTTCTTTATAAGCCATCTTCTCTTTAACTCCCTTTGGGAAACTTCTTATAAATGAGGATTTGCCTCTCAAGGGATTACTCTGGTTAGGAAAGTGTTTTATTAAAAAATATATGTTTGCCACAGAATGCTGAGCGATATAATTAGCTGGTCCCTTCTGTTTTATTTCAAAAGGCTGTATGGCCAAGTTCTAATTAAACATATTCTCAGGACATTTGAAATGTGGAGGTGCCTCAGAAATGGGCACTAAAATGAAGGAAGCGAAGGCTTGGAGGATGTAAGCCGGGATGCCGGTGCTCTGGCCACAGCGTACCTAGCATTTAGCCTCATTTCTGTTCCTGAGTGCACAGCTGCCGCGACCGATGATAAGTCTGCCGCAGCTACCCTGCCCTGCATCTGGGAGGCAAAGAGTCCTGGGCTGGGATTCTGGGGACCTGGGTATGTGACAGGTCATCATGTCTGAAGTGAGAGCTTTTAAGGTCCCTGCTAGCCCTGACTTTTTTTTTTTTTTTTGCGGTACGCGGGCCTCTCACTGTTGTGGCCTCTCCCGTTGCAGAGCACAGGCTCTGGACGCACAGGCTCAGAGGCCACGGCTCATGGGCCCAGCCGCTCCGCGGCATGCGGGATCTTCCCCGGCCGGGGCACGAACCCTCGTCCCCTGCATCGGCAGGCGGACTCTCAACCACTGCGCCACCAGGGAAGCCCCCTGACATTTTGATTGTACGTCTGGATGGGTTCCTCTGTCTAGTTCTGGCCACATAGCATAACAGTGTTCCAAATGCCCGTACTTCATTTTACTCTGTGAGTCCAGGAATAAAACACAAGGCCATGGAATCTCGGTCTTGATGGCTCATCCAAGAAAGGCAGGGTGAAGCCCTCATTTGCAAATGAGTAGAATGATGCTTGTTTCCTCCTGAAAGAAGCAAACGACCTGAAGATGGAAATATTCTGTCTGCACACAGCAGGACAGGCTGGGAGCCCAGAGTTGAGTTTAAAACAACCTCTTCTGAAGTCTCCCACCTTGTCACCCTGGTAGCACCCTCACTCTTTGCAAAGCATTTACACATCCATTAAGACCTCTTTAGAAGCAAGCAGTCATTGCTGAATGATCTCAGTCATTGCTGATGGGGATACGCAATGATAACAGCCACTTTGGAAAACAGTTGAGCAGCTTCTTCTAAAGTTACACATACTCTTACCATAAGACCCAGCAATCCCAATCCTAGACATTGAGACGCAGGAGAAATGAAAACTTATGTTTACACAAAACCTCTATGTCCATGTTTATAGCAGCTTTATCCACAGTCACCCCAAACTGGAAACAACCCAACTGTCCTTCAACTGATGCATGAATGAGCAAACTGTGGTACATCCATACAGACTGTTGAAATACTCAACAACATGGATAAATCTCAAATACTAAGCGAAAGAAGCCAAACTCCAGAGGTGACATACTATATAATCCCATTTATATTACATCCTGGAGAAGGCAAAACAATAGGGATGAAGAACAGATCAGTTGTTCCTGGCGTGGGAAGTGGGAGTGAGGGGCAGGAGGATACTTTGACTATGAAAGGGCAGCACAAAGGAGTGTTTGGGGTGATGGGACTTTCCCAAACCTTGATTGTGGTGGTAGTTACACGACTCTATGAATTTGTCAAAACTCGGAGAACTGTATACCAAAAGACTGAATTTTACTCTATTCAAATTAAAAAAAATAAAAATTTAAAACCCTGGCAGCCTTGGTAGTGAATGTGGTGGCCTTTTGAGGTTGCCCTGCCCCTTATTCATTTCACCCTATAAGGGATTAAGTCTATCAAGGTATGGCATTCTCTGGTGATGACTACTGTCCACAGAAGTGGCCCCTGAAAACTGGAGGGAGGGACATAGATTACATGGGCCAGGGACAGGTTTTTTTTTTTTTTTAAATCTCTTTCCTATTGGATGTGGACAAAAAAGAGGCAAGTGGGTCCATTTACCACTTGTGACCACTCTTGAAATCATGAGACAAAACACCTTGAGGATGAGATGATCCTGACAACACAGAGCTAAGAGAGGGCAGAGAAATCTAGGTTCCTGTTTGTATAATTGAGCCAGGATTTACCTCTAGACAATTTCCTTAAGCTAGTGTGAGCAGGGGGCTGTATTACTTGCAGACTAAAGCATCCTAGGAAATGCAGTCAGGGAGCTCGTTGAAACATTTCTGTTCTGATCCACAGTCCCAAAGCAACTTGAAACAAACTGGGCAATAAAGAACTTCTATGAACAATAGAAAACATATCCAACAAAAAATGGGGAAAGGACTTGGACAGGCACCTCATGAATAAGGAAATCCAAGTGACCACAAACATATCAAAATGTACTCGATCCCACCAGCATTCACGGACATGCCAATTAAACACAGAGAGACGGTGAAAACAACCACTAGAGTAGAAAATATTAAAAAGAAGGGGAAGAAAAGCTTATACTATCATAAACTGACAAGGATGTAGAACAATGGGAACAGTTAAAAACTGCTTGTGGGCGTGAAAATTGACATAATCGCTTTGGAAAACGGTTGGGAGTTACAGATATACATACTCTATGACTTAGCAGTCGCACCCCGCCATATATGTATAACAGACAGCATGGATACTGTTATGGCTATTATGAAAAATGCCTCTGTGAACATGAGTCCGAGGGAATTCTGGAGAAGTGGCCCCAGAGACAGACGACCCGGATGGTTACAAGTTTTGCTTTACTTCATTACCATTTATTCCAGCCAGAGTCCTCTTAAAAGTGTTTGCTTTTAAGTAAAAGTTGAATCCTTTGAAAAGTATCAGTTCTCTCTTTTAAGTCTAATGTGTTAATCTGACGGAGTGCTCTTTCTGATTGATTATAGTTCAGACCAGATCTGTGCCTTACAGAGACTACTAAGACTTGACACAGCTATCCTGTCCAACTGCTCCTTATCTGCCTGGAGATCTTTCATCTTAAAAAAATTAAATCATCAGGGGCTTCCCTGGTGGCGCAGTGGTTAAGAATCCATCTGCCAATGCAGGGGACACGGGTTCGAGCCCTGGTCCGGGAATATCCCACATGCCGCAGAGCACCTAAGCCCGTGCGCCGCAACTACTGAAGCCCACGAGCTCTAGGGCCCACGTGCCACAACTACTGAAGCCCTCGCGCCTAGAGCATGTGCTCTGCAACAAGAGAAGCCACTGCAACGAGAAGCCCGCACACCACAACGAAGAGTGGCCCCCGCTTACGGCAACCAGAGAAAGCCCGCGCACGTAGCAACAGAAGATACAAGGTAGCCAATAAATAAACAAATAAATAAATAAAATAAATATATAAAAAAAAATTCAATCATCAGGGCCAGACCCAGACACGCAGGAGACCACACCCAATGCCTCTTGTAAGTGAAATATCTACTGTGGGTCCAGGCATAAACTTCATGCATTTTCCTTGTATAAAATCCTTTCATGCTCTTATTTGAGCCTATTGACTTTATTTAAAATATAAATCTAACATGCCCAGACGTCTGTTTCCAAGACTCCATGTTTACCTTAGAAAGGTAAACGTGGCAGGGAATGGCTACGAGAGCCCGTGACACTGTGTAAGAAGACAGACAGAAAACACCTCAAGTCACCTGGGTTTCTGGATGCATTTATTGTAGGCACAACAATGAAATGTTAAATTAGAAATTGACTAAACCCTTTTTTAAAAAACAGGAACATGCGCAGTGCATAAGGAATGATTATCATCCAATCTTTAGCAAACCTTACTATTCAAAAAAGTTGTTTTATAGATATTTTCCTGTAAGGAAGTCATTCTGTGAGAATGTAGAGATGTTAATCTAAATCCAAGTCTCTAGAAGCATATGTGTGTGCATAGGTGCAAATATGTAGACCTGCACACATACATGGACACGGATGAACAATGAAAAGTAGTATCTATATTGTGTGTGCGTGTGTGTGGTGGTTTGGGTCCCATTAAAAACTCAGGATTTGGATAGAATTCACCCTGATAGCTGAACAATTATGGAACAGCTGCATCCTCAGAACAAAATGACCTTTTCATCAAGTTACAAAACATTAAAGGTTAAAGAATGTTTGGAAGGAAGTTAATACTTTTAAAACATTGAGAAAATTGCCATTCTTTCAAAGACCTGACCAAAATGAGAGCAAAGTGCCAGAAGGCATCTACGAGCCTTACCCCGAGGAGGGGTGACATATTTGCATCGCCTGCTTCATTCAAAACTATGAATGAACCTACCTCCTCAGGAAATGAGACAAGGTGGGCCTGGGAGCCGCACAGCACGGGAGCTCATGAGAGGAACCCTTAACGGGCTGGCTCCTAATTGCAATTTTGAAATCACATTGCTTCTCCTCTCAAGTAGCGATGGCAAGGCGAGCAAATCAATGAGACTGTCAGATTTTCCAGGCTTCTATTTTCCATCTGACCTGGATGGTGCAAATTCCACTCGCTACTAACAGGGAAAATAGAAATATCAGTGAGGCTCTTCACCAAACCCCTTCCTTTAATTAACTCCCAGAAAGGCCTGGAGAATCCACCTGACTTGCCCTACAAATGCCCACTCTTCCCAGGAAGTCAGGCGGTCTGTGTTCTGCCCTGCCTTCCACACCTCCCCCCTTTCTTTCTTTTTGCCCCACTCGAAGCACCTGCTTGCAGCATCCTCCAGGGCATCCAACCTCAGCCTGCTTATAAGTCTTTGTCTTCAGGGAGGTCTGACCCTGTGGCAGCCCCTCTCGCAGCGGCTGGAGGAGGGGTCACTATCATTAGACAACCACTGTATGTCAAGCTCTTCACCAACGCACCAACATGCATCATCCCAGGGAAGCCTCACTTTCCCTGGGAAGTGGGATCTGCTGTGACTTGCCCATCGGCAGACAGCTAGTAACACCGTTCCTCTTTCAAACCCCGGTCTGACCCTGAAAGCTCCCGGGAGGCAGCGCAAGGGAGCAAAAGCTTCAAAGGACTTCTCTGACTTTGATCAAATTTTTCCTCCCCAAGTCCCACTCTGCTTAGGAAGGAGAGAGCCGCCCATTTTAGTGATGAAGGAGGTGAGGCTCTAAGAGCGTGGGCAATCTGCTTGAGGTCACTTGGTGAGTTATAGGCCGCCAGCCCAGGCCCTGCCTCGCATGGGCAGAGCTTGCACTCACCTGTTGTGTGCACACGTGCAGCTGCTCACTTGGCCCTTCTGTGCTGCTGATAGGTGCTTCTCCTAGCCACCTTCCCTCACGCCTTCATGCATCCTGGGCTGGAGAGCCAGCTCTCTACTTTCTCACCTTCGCTGTCTACCTTCTAGACTCCTGACGTGCCCCAGATAGGACCATCCTCCAGAGAGGTGGCATTTCTGGACATTTGAGATGGGTGTGTCTCCATGACAAATTTCCCCATTGGAGGACGACTCTGGCCCATTTTCAAGTCTCATTTTTCCTGGCCGACAGGTGAGGCCTGAGGAAGAGGAAAGAGGGTTTGTGGGCTGCTGGGCTGCTGAAGGGAGCCCTCCCTGCCATGTGCCATAGAGCCAGGGGGACTCCACAGGCCCTCACTGTTACTGTGACTGGTAGGCCTTCTCCTAGTGGGAACCCTACCCCCAGGCATTCAAGTTGGCAGGGACTGAAGATTCTCTTGAAAATTAGGGAGGACCATTTGTACTTGAACTTACCCCTTCCCCAGCTATTTCCCCCAAGTATTCCCAGCAAAACCAGAGCCAGAGCCCCCTCTCAGCAGCCAAAACACTCCTAAACACCTTAAATCAGTGGTCCCCAACCTTTTTGGCACCAGGGACCAGTTCTGTGGAAGACACTTTTTCCATGAACCAGGAAGTGTGGTGGGGATGGTTCAGGTGGTAATGTGAGCGACGGGGAGCAACGGGGAGCGATGGGGAGGGATGGAAAGGACAGGGAGGGATGGGGAGGATGGGGAGGATGGGGAGGGATGGGGAGGGATGGGGAGGATGGGGAGGATGGGGAGGGATGGGGAGGGATGGGGAGGATGGGTAGGACAGGGAGGGATGGGGAGGACGGAGAGGGATGGGGAGGGATGGGGAGCGATGGGGAAGATGGGGAGGGATGGGGAGAGATGGGGAGCGATGGGGAGGGATGGGGAGGGATGGGGAGGGATGGGGAACGATGGGGAGGGATGGGGAGGGATGGGGAGGGATGGGGAAGATGGGGAGCGATGGGGAGGGATGGGGAGGGATGGGGAGGGATGGGGAAGATGGGGAGGGATGGGGAGGACGGGGAGGGATGGGGAGGGATGGGGAGCGACAGGGAGGGACGGGGAGCAACAGGGAGGGACGGGGAGCGACGGGGAGTGCAGCAGCAGATGCAGCTTCGCTCGCTTGCCTGCTGCTCACCTCCTGCTGTGAGGGCCCAGAACCTGGTCTGTGGCCTAGGGGTTGGGGATCCCTGCTTTAAATGATGCAAAAGGCTTCTTATGAATTAATCCCCCTATTTGGGCCACAGATTTTAAAGGTATTGATAATATCTCTAAGGTGATCAAAAGTCAAAATTCACTCTCTGTCAAATTTGTATTCAGTACCTACCATTTTTTTCTATGTGTATTTACAGTTAGCCAGCCTGGGTCAAGGCTCTGAGAGCCCGCTGCCCCCCTGCACCAGGGTGCCCCATCTCCAGGTGAATGGGGACTATGGGGAGGATGGCTGCAGATGACTGACTTGAGTATAGCTTGTCTCCAGAGAGGGCCCTAGAGGGCCCTCTGCACTGGAATTCACACTTCCCTGTTGGCTGCCCACCAGCTGCCTTTGGCAGGGGGCAGGGGTGGGGATCAAGCACTCCCTGGGGCAGTCCTTAGCTGGGATCTGCCTCTAAGTCCTGTTGAGATGGAGAAAGAGCAGTGTGCTCACCACTCCACAGTAGAGAAAGACAATTGCACTTCTAAAAACTCTGTACTTAAAAAATATCTACAAAACAGAAACAGACTCACAGACATGGAGAACAGACTTGCGGTTGCCAAGGGGGAAGGGGTGGGGAGAGGAATGCACTGGGAGTGTGGAGTTAGTAGATGCAAACTATTACATTTAGAATGGATAAACAACAAGGAGGTACTACTGTATAGCAAACTCCTGGGATAAATCATAATGGAAAAGAATATAAAAAAAGAATGTATATAGATGTATAACTGAGTCACTTTGCTGTACGGCAGAAATTAGCACAACACCGTAAATCAAATATACTTCAATTATATATATATATATATATATATATATATATATATATATATATATATATATATATATATATATATATGCCTGCAGGGCCATGGTGGGCCCCAGGGTACTTGGCATCGATGAGCCATGCGGGTGCTGGGAAGGGAGAGATGCTGAGCAGTCAGGAGCTATCCGCTGGTCCTTGATGGAAGCCAACCCAGTGTCCCAGAGAAAGTTCCCCACCGAGTCCTGAGCCACAGTCAGAGCCAGGCCAGGAGGCCAGCTTCCCTGCACCTGCAGAGTCCCTGCATTCCTTAGAGTCCAGAGGCCAGCACCATAGCAGAGCCAGTCTCTTCTATGTGCACTTGCACACTCCCTTATTTCCACACTCCTCCTGACTGGTGCTGTACACGCGTTCCCTCCTTGCATGCTTTTGCACACCCACAGGAGCTCCTGCCTCGGGGTGTGGGTGCTTCCTCCAGGATGTGTTTTTCTATGGGAGGAGTTCTGCTGCTGAAGCCTGTTGTCAGCACACTGGCACTGCCTGCTCAGGCTTTCCCAAGAGCCAGGCTCCCGCAGTGCCCCAATCTAAGTCCCAGCTCCCAGCGCCCTGGAAAGCCCGGCCTGCGGGGACGCACAGTCCTCCGCTCAGGGCAAGTTGGATTTATCTGCTCCAGAATTTCAATATTGGAGTGCTTTGGAGAAGGTGGTCAAGATCTGGGCGGGCGAGGGTCTTATCTTGAAGTGATCTCAGTGGAACAAACACTCTGTTTTAACAGAAATGCTAGATTTGTTAGGGGAACCTAGAGAGGGGAGTTGGAGTCAAGGGGCTAGAGCTGTTCTTAAACCCCTCCTTGGCGTCACCACCTGCCTCTACCATCCATCATTAGGTCCAAGCGCAAGACCCACATGGAGACCGCAGAGCGCCTAGTCCTCTAGGCCAGCGGTGGGAGCTCCCCAGCCCCCCGCCCCACCTCCCGTCCCTGGGGAGGGAGCAGCGTCCCCGCCGTCCCGCCTCCAGAGGGCGCTGTTGGAGAGGTGGTACAGCCAGCTGCCGCCGCGGGCTCAAAGGGGGCGCCCCAGGGACTCCACCTTTAACCCCTGGCCTAATTTGAATATTTCATTGGCTGCCGCCAGTCTGGTCAATTTATCATGCAAATGCGGGTGCCCTCCGCGCCAGAGAGGAGCCATCGCCCGCGCAGGAGAGCGGCGCCCGATTGGTGGCCGAGACAGCTGCATTTGTAATATTTTTCTTTGGGCATTAGAGTCATTTACCAATGCCATCGCCTCAACTCGAGGCACTGAATCACAAGCCACTTAAAGGTTTTTATTGGCAGCTTTGAAACTTCTTAACATGTTCTTTTATTTTAAATCAAGTGTCAACCTATTGCTGACCTCCCCCCCCCAAAAAAAAACCCCACAAAAACTGCAGCAGCTACAAACTATTTTGTTCCCTCATCATCTGTGCACCGGGTGACCGCCCCTGCCTTGTCACAGGGAGGAGGACTCGACCTCTTTGGGGTGAGCACTTGGTAGACCTGAAATAAATTATCTTTGCGAATGCATACGGTGTTGAGAGAGTACTGACAGAAGAGAAAACAAAAAGGAACCAGAGAGTAGGAGGAAGAAAGAAGATGAAGGAGATGCGGGGAAGAGAAGTGGCAGAAAGACGAAGAGGGAAGGGAGAATTCAGAGCTCCTGTGCGGAGGAGGAAATTCTTGGAGTTATCAAAGCTGCGAAGATAAGAGACTATCTGAATACAAAGAATCTGAACCTGCTGGCCACCGTGTCCCAAAGAATTCTGGCTCTGCTCTTCTGGAAATACAAGGGATATGCACCAAGTTTCAAGAAGTAAAAATGAAAAAGAACGAGGCCCCAGCACAGTAGCCCTCTATTGTACCTGCCCTACTGAGAATTGTGCGAGGTCTCGGTTTTTCCCGTTTTGATATTCAGTGACAAACACAAAACCATAATATAAAAGATAGAAAAGAAGAGCGATATAGAAGAGGAGAAAGGGGAAACGAAATTCCTCCTCATCTTGCAAATTCACTGGCTGGTTAATGAGGTCACCAGGCTCACTGGTGCAACACTGGGGCTGTCTGGTCTGAGAAGACCTGGTGGTTTGATTTCTGAGACCTCCTCCTCTCCAGGGTTGCTGCATTGCACGAGCCTGAGCTCAGCCTGCTAGTGATTCACAGGCACGATTCTTTCCGCGGAACTTGCACCCGCGGGAAGAGATAAGCACCTCCGCTTTCGAGCTAGCAAGGAGCTGCTTACTTCCAGCCAGGGGTGGGCCCCACCGTGGCTGCAGCTGTCTGGAGTGTAGTTTACTTTTTTCTTTTTTTTTTTCCTTAAGCTTTGCCTAAATGGTTTATAAAAATCCATTTCACTCAGAGTGGGAAAAAACACGCCACGCTGCAGCGAGTAATTCTGGAAATTCCCCGCGCAACTGAGGTCAACGCGTGGGATTTGATCAAAGGGCGTTTTGCCAGTAATTGTGCCCTCCAAACTGGCCTTAATGTACATCTGTCCATCTTAGACCGCAACATGAAGACTTTCTATTTTCTTTAATTTTAGGTCTCCTAAAAAAGTTTTTTGAAAGTTTGGTGAACGACTGGGCTTGAAAGAGAATTATACAAGAAAGGGGAGTGGAGTCTAAACTGGGCTCCCCATATCTGAAAATCTGGTACTGAGAGCAGAGGAGACCCCGGGGGTGGTAGGGAAGAAAAATCCTCAGCCGGTCTTGGGAAACCCCAGAAAGTAGTCCCTACCAATCACCCAGCTAGGAGATGGGTATGTAGGCAGACCTGGCTCCCCTCCGATAACCGTGTTCCCTCCCTCCCTGTTAGGTGCATAGTTTTTAGTATTTGTCTTGAAATACGTTTATAACTGCCTGGAAATCCCGAGTCGGAAGAAAAGAAAAAAATGAGTCATCAAGGAGGGGGACCTGCCAGCCCTGGCTTTTTAGAGGGCTTCCATCCAAAGTTTAGGAAGTCCCAGTCATGCCCAGGAGTTCAGGGATGGCCTGGGGGCCGCCTTGCTCTGCCCCGCCCCAGCTGACAGCGGACCTCAAGGCTGGCCAGAGAAGATCAAAGGTCCTTTTGCCTTTGAGTCGGGTGGTCCTGGTGGGATTGGCAGACCCGCAGTGAGAGTAGTTGGCAAAGCTGGGCCAGGCCTCTGTGGCGGAGCCACAAGAAATTTACAAAGTAGGAAGCCCCCGCCTGAGGGGAAGGGTTGGGAGCCTGTGTACCCGAGTGTTGGTGGGGCGGCGGGGGGCGGGGGGGTTAGCTTCACATTCTCAACACCAGTTCTTGACCTTGGGCCAATATGTCTACTTTTCTTCCAGGAGTGCCTTGCCCCGCCCCCAGTCCCATCCAGGCACGCCTGATGCAGCTCCCCCAGGGCTCCACAGAAGTGGCATGAATATACCGCTCCGATTTTCGAAGGTTTATTGCACGTCAAAACTGTAAAAGTTCTTGGGAGAATTTACAGACAAAACATCTGGTTCGTTAAAACAAAGCTACCGGAAAAAGAGAAACAAACTTCACTGCTGTGTAAATGCACTTTTAGCAAACAATTAACCGCCTGGCTAGGGCCTGGCCCCAGGGTCCAAATCCTTCTCGTTTTGGCAGGGGCTGAGGTCCCGGGCCCAATTCTTGGTTGAGGTGTGCAGGTGCTGGCAGTCAGCTTCCCTGCACCCAGGGTACTTCCTACTGCCTAGCCCAGATTGTGGCGAGGAGGAGTGTGAAAGCGGCCGAACCAGAGCGCCAGCGTTCCAGGAGGGCGAGGGCTGGAGAGCACTTGGCGCCGCCTCCCCTGGCATTGCTGGGCAGGCAGTGGCTCCCCAAAGGCCCACCGCCCGGTCAGATGCCCTCACACCTTGAAATGGGGTGCAGACTCCCAGAGCGCGCCCTGTCCCTCCAGGCGGCCCGCGCCTCCCTCGGGGCACGGAGAACCCCTCTTCAAGGTCTGGGCTTAGGCCCCTGGACCCCCAACCTACCCTGGCTACCCTGCCTGGACCGGCAGCTTCAAGGATGCTTCTTTCCGGAAGGCTTTTTCCCTCCTGGCCATCCCAAATGAGGACACACTTCATTCAGCTTGGCTTGGGTCCGGCGGACTCTCACCCACTGCCCTCAACTGCACCTTGTAGACAACCTCGGCTGCCTCCCGGCGGTAGCCCGCCTGCTCCTTCCCCAGCACGAACTTCCCGACTCCAGACGCAGCGCGCTGCAGCCGGATCCCTGCCCCTCCACCGCACACTTTTTTGGAGCCACGCCTGCGTACTTCCCACCTCCCCAACTCGTCCGGGTCGGGCTCGGGTTAGCCCAGGGCAGGAACACCCCCGGGGTGGTAGAGACCCGCTCAGGTAGGCCCTGGCACTGCGGCCTGGGGCTCCTTGACTTCCGAGAGCTGGAGTCGGGCCTCTAACCCCTGACCTGAAGGAGCCGCGTTTGGAAGCATTTGTACTGAACAGGGCTCAGCATCCCGCCGCGGAGAAGGAGCGGGGTTCTACTGGGCCCCAGGCGCAATCTTGGGGGTCAGGAGTTGTCTTCATGGCCCCTGGGAATTTTCGGGGCTCTTAACAGGGTGAGCCACCTGGTCGCAACGGGAGCCGCCAGTTTCCCCCACGGGCGTTTGCCACCGGACATTTTGGTGTCTCCCCACTGTCCCTTAGGCAACTTTCTCCTTTTACTTTTAGGGGTGTAAAAAATTATTCCCAGAAACACGGCACTTCCCAGAGGTGGGAGCATTTAACTGGCCTGCAGGTTACTTTTTGCGTGACTCACGCGTGTAAGAAGTTGCCAGGTGCTTGTGCTGGGCGGAAGCCTGTTGTTGCTTTTCAAAGGAATGGTCTCTGCAACTCTTCAGAGTGGGGTACAAAGATTTCTATACAGTGTGCCTTCTACAGAATTCTAGCTCCTCCGCCCGGCGCGGGCTTTTCCGCCCTCTAGTCTAGCGTGAAAACGGCTCGGCCGCTGGATGTGGTGCGCGAAGCCCGCACCCTACAGCGTGGTCCGTCCGCCCTGAGAAAGGAGCCCCAGCGAGCGCCGCCGCGGCCGTCTCTGGCCTCCTCCGGAACCGCGCAGACCTGGGCGCACGCCGAAAAGCAGTTCCTGTATCCCTTCGAACTCGGGAATCGCGGAACGAATAGAAGCACAGGTTTTGACCTGCTTTTGTAGTCGACTCGGAGGGGCCGAACTCACCAGGCACCCGGACAGATACTTTCACGGTAGGAATAATGCAGATATATCAGAGAAAGTGCCAGGGACAGCCGCCCCGCAAATGTCCGAGGAGGAGTAGGTTCTATGTTCGCTCTTCCTCTTAAGTTCTTGGGAGGACAAGAAAGGCCCTTTGGCCCGGCCAGACTGATCAGGGACATATGTGAAGGTGTCTGTCTTCTGGACACTGTGGGGGGGGGGGCGGGGGCGATAGGGAAAAGCAAGAAGCAAACGCAGGGGAACATGCCACCACCGCCGGGGTCAGTACTCTGGAAGAATTGCCGGGAACCCCCTGCAAAGCACTGGCTTCTCCAACGTATGGCCCTGCTTTCTCTCCCGCTGTAAGTAAAATGTGAATTACAGACTTACTGCCACCCAGACACTATTTCTCCCTAAATCTAGCCCGTGGTTCTCACTGGGATCCGCGTTTTCTTCCCTCCTCTCGCTCCTCACTGTCAGGCCACGTTACAAAGCAGCCAGGCGGGGCCTGGCAAAGTTTTAGATTGAGACCTCCTGGCTAAGACCTGCCTGGCGACCTCGACAGCCTCAGACTCGGCCCAGCAGAAGCGGGTTTAAGCCACGGAGTTCAGGTAACTTCCAGGTCTATACTATGCGTGCTGCGGATTTGGGAAACCTCCCTTCCTTCTTTCCTATGCCGTACCCAGTTCACAGAAAAGGGGCAGAGAGAACTTGATGGAATGCAAGGTTGACACTGTCCCCCTGCATCTGTCCCATCCTTAGAATGGCCTGCAAAGCTAGTCATGTTTAGAGGTCCCGGTATTCAAGGGAGTGCGTGTGGCTAAAAGATCGCCGTAGAGATCCGGGTTCCAGACTGTGCCAAGCCGGGCCGGAACCCTGTTTGCGTGTCCCGGCAAAGTAGCGCGGTCGCAATATGCACTCCGCATAGCCCGTGTTGTGCGTGACGGGCTGTCGCGGCGATGTGAAGCTCACTGACACTGATGGATGCGCCAGTGGTTGGACGGACAGATGTTGGGGCGGATTGCACTCCGCGCGGCCCCTGAACTGGGGAGGGCGAGGCAGCGATCAGGCTGTGGCTGCCGGCGGCGCGGAGACGGGAGCTCAGGCCGAGGCCGGCAGGGGGAGGGGGCGGAGGCAACTGAGGTTGGGAGAGCAGCGCGAGGAAGGAAAGGAGTGGGGAGCACAAGCCAGGGCGAAACTCTCAGCCTTCCGTGCGCGGTGCCCAGCGCCGTGCACTCACTACAACCGGCGGGCCTAAGTGGGCGCTCGGCGCGTGGAAGGTGAGCCGGGGGCTGGCAGGAGCTGACCTCCCGCGGCGCCTACCCTCCTTCAGGCAAGTGGTGCTCAGTGCCGCAACCAGAATCCTAGAATCCTGAGGCCACGGGCGGCGTCTGCCAACTCACCGTTTTCTCGTTCGCAAAAAGCGTTTCACGCCCTACGGCCGCGTCTCCCGGGCCTGGAGGGACAGTCGTTTTGGCCTCTGCGGCCGCAGGCACCAACTGCACGCCGCGCCCCCGCCCCCGACTCCGCCTCACAAGGCCAGCCTCCGAGCCCAGCCTCCGCTCGACTCCGACTTCCCGCAACCACCCGGGGTCCGGATCCCGCAACTCCGAGCGCTCTTGCGCGCGCCAAGGCGCAGGAGACGTCTTTATAGCCCGGGAGGACGGCGGCGGCACATCTGCATTCAGGGAGGCGTCTGGACCGAGCCCAAGCTCTTAGGCTGGGGGCGAGCGGAGACTTTTGATCTTACCGTCAGGGTGAGATCACGGTCTCCTAGTCTAAAAGAGAAAGCATGCCTGTGAACTTTTAAAACAAACTTGCAAAAACAATCACAAAGAAAAATAAAGAAAAGAGGGGGCAGAAGAAGAGGGAGAGACTAAAAAAGAAACATAAGGTGGGGGGGGCGGGGAAGGAAGGAAGGAAGAAGGCCAGGGTTTGCAGCTCCCGGAGCGCTCAGGCAGCCAGTCCCAGGGCACTGGTCTCCGGCCCTCGCCGGGACTCTCGGACGCTGGGCCCAGGAAACTCCCTGGGCCCCAGCGGCGCGCCCGGGAGCAGCACCGCCTCGGGGGCAGTAGGCCTGGCGGCAGCCCCCGCATTCCCGCCAACGCCGCCCGGCAGCGCCCGGAGCCGGCCCCGCCGCTGCCGCCCCATTCCCGGCCCAAGAGCTGGCCTAGGGAGACGCAATCGAGCCCGCAGCGCATCGATGCGCCGCCGCCCGCGCCTCCCCGGCTCCCGCTCAGTCGGCGCCGCTGGGGGGTCGTCCCAGTGAGCTCCGGCCCACCAGCGCCCTAGCCGCCGCCCGTAAGTGAGCCCGCTTTACCCCGCAGCGAACGCAGCCCTGCCAGCTCCTCCTCCCCACGGCCCGCCGGCCCGGCCCGCCGCGAGTCTCAGCGATCCCAATCACCCAATCAATAATCAATTCTGTTTGCTCAGTACTGCTGGCTGGCCGGGCGCAGGGCGCGGTGGCCCCTCTCGGGGCGCCCCGGGGCGAGGGATGGGCTTGGGTGCCCGAGTTCCTGACCCCGTCGCCGTCCCGCCCTGGGATCTGCCCGCGCCGGTGGTGGGGGGCGCGCCCCGGCGCCTAGGTGGCGAGGGGCGGGGTGGAGGTACCCTGATCTTCCCAGTCAGGAGAGGAAACTTGGAGGCACCCCCTCCCACACCAACCCCCGGGACGGCCCGGGAAAGTTTGCCCGGAAAAAAAAAATTGGGGGAAGTGGCTGCGGCGGGTCCCGGGGGAGGAGCCCTGGTGGCGCGGGGTCTGAAAGCAGCCCCCACCCACTCGGGCCCGCGCCCACTTCCTCCCCCGAGGGCGCCGGCGCCCGCCCGCGGGCCCTGCCATCCCCGGGGGTGCGCGGGCCCAGGCCCGGGGGTCCGAGCTGGGGGCTTTGGACGCGGCGTGTGGAGAGAAGTGCGGCCTGGGAGGGGCATCGGGGGATGGCCAGGGGGCGAGGCCGGGTGGGGAAGAGGGACGGGCGGGAGTAGCTAGCGGCCCGGGACGGGCTCGGCCGGGCCGGCGCCGCGTCCCTGCTTGCGCGCACGGGGCGGAGGCGGAGGGGCGGCACCCCCTCCCCAGACTGGGCGGGGGTCCTAGACAGGCCCGGGGCCGGGAGCGGGGGCGCGGCGCCCCCGCGGGCGGGCGAGTGACACGATCATCTCCTTTTCCTTTAAGCTTGCCTGTTGCCGACGCCGCCGCTCCAGCCGCGCAGCGGGCATAAGACTGGACCGCCGAGCCCCGGGCCGCGGCGGCGGCGGCTGAGCGCCCCCTCCGATGCCGTGACCCCCTGCCCGGGGGCGGGGGCCGGGGCTTCACCGGCCCGGGCCGCTCCCGCGCTCCTCCTCCCACCCCTCTGCCCGCCTTCTCCCCCTCTCCCCGCCCCCCGGCCCTGAACCCCGCGCACCTCGTCTGGGGACGGGGCGGGGGGGGGGCAGGGCCGCCGCTCCTCCCCGCCCCCTCCTCCTCCGGCCTCTGGAGCGGTTTGTCAAACTTCCCAATCCGCCGGCAGCGCGGTCCTCCTCCTCCTCCTCCTTCACCACCTCCTCCTCCTCTGCCTCCTCCTCCCCCCGCGCTCCTCCCTCCCCGCGCCTCCCTCTCCCGCCCTCCTTCTTCCCTCCGCACGTTCGGGGATCGCGGCGGAGCGCGGAGCGGGGGGGACGCGGAGAGCCGGGGCTCAGCAGCATCCTGCGGGCGGCCGCTCTCCGGGGGGGAGGCTGAGAGCCGGCCCGCCTCGCCCCCCCCGCGGGCCCGCCGCCCCTCCCTCCCTCTCCTCAGCCCGGCAGCGGCGGCGGCGGCGGCAGCGGCAGTCGCCGGAGGAGCATCATGCCGAGGAGGAAGCAGCAGGCGCCCCGGCGCGCAGCAGGTACGAGCCGCTTCCCCTTCCTCCTCTCCTCCGCCTCCTCTTCCTCTCCTCGCCCCGCGTCTCCAGCCGGCGGCGACCCCGCTTCTTGCCCCGCTCCTCGCCCCTCTCGCTCTGGCCGCGCAGAGTAACTCCGGGGCGCCGGGCTCGCTCGCCGCTCTCCTGTCTGGTGCGTGCGCCCGCCTCACGGACCGGCGCCCCCCGGACGCCCCGCTGCGCTCTGCAAACCCCCCCCCCCTCCCCTTCCCGCTCGCACCCACTTCGGGAACCGTGCTCGCTCGCGGCGAACTGAGCCGGGCTGGGTCCCTGCCTCCTCAGCTCTCTGCCTGGCCGCGGAGAGAATGGGAAGGAGCCCTCTTCTGTCTCTTTCTGTGGGGGCGGGCGGGGTCACCTGAGTTCTCTGGGACACCTTCCGTGTCCTCCCGCGGCCGGCCGGCGGGGGACTGCCTGGTGTCTCTGCCGAGCGAAAGAGAGCGAGTGAGCGAGCGGGTCCCTTCGGCCACCTTACTGCTAATCCGATTGATTCTTCATTTATTGGGCCCAAACCGGGCACAGCGGTGGAAAGCAGAGCGCACAGGGTCTGGGTATTGTCAGATGACTGTCAAGTCGATGTTAGATGCTGGCGTTCCCTTTTCCCCGGTTTGTTTTCGCTCACCCCCACCCTCCTTCCACTGCTTCTCCCATCCTCATCTCCTCATAGCACTTAGTTCTGGGACGTGTCAGAGTACTTTCTCCCCATCACCCCCCGCCTCTTTTTTTTTTTTCCAGGAGTGTCAACTCCTTTTAAGACTGAGCCGGGTTTTTTTTTTTTTTTTCTTTTCTGGAAAAAGCATTGAAAGCAAAACAAAACCCACACACATAACATTATTTTGCAATAATGTCAGTTGGGGGCATGTTGCTTGGAAGAAGGGTTTCTGGCCCTTTGCCACCCTTGATTTGATGACTGATTGATTGCCCATCATGCTGCTGCCTTTGATCTATTCATTCCCAATAAACATCAATAAATCACTTGAAATGGTGAGGCCAAGCTCTGTGACGTCACTAGGGCCCTGTCAGTGCAACTTCTGGGATTTGGGGCGGATTGCTGAGAGGACCACATATGGACAGGATGTATTTTGATATGAGTAACACTCAGATGTGCAGAGGTTCAGATGCTGCCTGAAGGGGAGGGTTAAGTGGAGGTTCGTTTCTTTTCTTTCCTTTTTTTTTTTTTTTTCCTTCTCTTCCTTTCTTTTCTGTTCTTTGCTTTTGTGGAAGAAGGGAGGGGAGGGAGAAGGGTCAGGGCATTGCCTGGTGCCCTTTTTGGATGAAAGTATGGTACCCATGTTGCCCCAGAGTGCCTGTAGTAGCAGTGGGGGTGATGGTGATGGTCATTTCTGTCACTTCAGCTGGCACTGCCGGTAGAGCTCACACACCGGCTGCATCTGAACTTGAGTCTTCTCACACAGGATCACAGAGAGGAAATGCTGTTCTTTCTTCTCCCAAAAATGTACTGTCCTGTCCTAAGAAAATCGTAGAAGAAAACAGACTTGGTTTGGGGCATATATTACAAATTTTGCTTTCTGTCCTCAGGGTTACCCAAATTTAGAAAGTTTGAAAATCCCAGTAGTGGTTGTAGGGAGGGTGCTGCCTCTCAAGTCACCTCCTGGCTGGTGCTTTTTGCCTATCCCATCTTCTACTTTAAATTCCAAGCTCAAGCAATGAGCTTATCTACCCAAAATAAACTCTCAAAGTTTGGAGGACTCCTTCACAAAGTTGGGCAGTAGGAGTGTCTTGGACTGCTTCCAGTCTTTGGGATTTTTTTCTTTCCTTTTTGGATGCACATTTGAAGGTATCTGTGTGCCTCAATCAAATGAACCATATGTGACTGCATCTTTACATTTGGTTTAGAATCCTCTCCGCCTTTGCTTCATCTTTTCTCTCCCACCTTGCCAATCTGAGACTCTTATTTGATAAATTTCTGCTAAAAATAGTAGAGGAGGAGGAAATGTGCTGTTGGTTTTATTTATCTATTTTTTTAAAGCAACCTGTTCACTGACCTTTTTGCACCTTTTAAAAAGCCAGCCAGGAAATCTCAGGTCAGTTAAGAAATATTCATTATATAAAAACTTGACTGCACTACTAATAGGAGCTGGAAGAGTGGTTTTGCTCTATCAAAATGACCCGTCAAAACGACTTTGTTTCATATTTGATTTAATTGTCTCTCTCCTGACAGGCACATTCATCAATAGCTTAATGGTCAATCAGAAGTTGGCAGCATGAGTGCTTTTTTTCTTTCTCATACCCGGGTTTTGGATTTACTTTATCAGAATGCCTCTGCCTAATGGACGTGTGGAGGAGGGGGGGAATGTCTGAAGGGCTACTTATTTAGGAGAGTGGAGGAATAAAAAAAACCTTCCACATCCAGGCTGGTGATAAGTATGCACAGGCCAATAAGTGTGCTGTGTGAGTTTGTTTGTTTATTTGGACGGACAAGAAACTTCCCATTTTTTTCTCCTTTTTTCAGTTCTCCTAGCTGCAAGTTATAAGGTTCATGCCTGCATTTGTGGCATACTGGGAGTGCTGACAAATTGATTGCTTTGTACTGATAGAGAGTGGGGAAAAAGAAAGATGTCTGCTGATTGGTAACTGGAAATCCATTCCCCAGCAACCTTGAGGAGACTGGAGAATTTTTCCCCCCTCCAAACTGAAAGGTCCGTTCAGCCATAAAAAAAGAAAAGTTGTTTTGCCAGCTTCATTAGTGTTCACCTAATTAGCTGTAAACCTGATGGATTCCTGACAGCTTTAATGATTGGAGATGACAAGCTCGACGCAGTGTCATCCAGCAGAATTAGGTTTGCAGCTAGTTTGATGTAATCAAGTTGATATTACACAGTCCTGGCTGCCTTTAGTTGTGCATTAACTCAATTTTCTGCTGCAGGTGACAAATGGGCTTTGGTACCTGGATAATCATGTCATAGGAATTAGGGCCCTTTTAATGGTCTGGGGGTAGAATAACAACCACAAAGGGCTGAGAGCTGGGGAGAGTGTGCAGACATAGCACACAGGTGCACACAGTTTTTACATCTAGGCCAAATGTAACACTGTTCTCCAGAAGGCCAAAGCAGGCTCCAGGAATCCCTGAAAAGACGTATTTCTGCCCTTTAGGATTTCTCTGTTTTTGATAGAAATTATGCACGGCTTAGTGTCTTTCCTTAAAGGGGAGAGAGAAATTTCTTCACCTGCTGAAGAGAAACCTGGGCAGGAGTTTCCTTTCTCCAGGCATGTAATTTTAAAGGGCTATACATTTGTGCTGGACAAAAGCTATTGCCTGTAGAAGTTCAGAGGAGCGGGGTTACAGAGGCCCCTGTCCTTTGGGCAAAACGACCATTTTCCCACTCTCCTATGTGTAGCATTTGTTTTTCAACAAGTATTTTTTGATAATACCGGAAAAGAAAGTCAAGCAGTACTTAATAGCAGATCACGTTTTATTCTTTCCTGTTCATTTTCTGGAAGGAAGTGTAAAATCATTAAAAGCCATTGCCTAAACTCCACCCTCCCCTCAAAAAAAAAAAAAAAATCCAACAAACGACAACTTGCCACTGACCTTTTGAGTCTTATTTGGTGAAAGAGAATAACCTTCCATGGAGTTCTTAGGTGGTCCCACTGCAAAGGTAAACCTTCAAGCATCTTGACTTCTGTCAAAGTGGTTTGGAGCCCTTAGGACCTGCTGGGGTAACAGCTCACTGTGGGTCCCCAAGGAATAGGATAAGCTCATGGTGGCACAGCCTGGGGGTTTTTACTTTGCCGGTAGACACGGGCAAACTAAAAGGTGGCACACCTGGCGGTGTCCAAGTAACACCATCCCAACCTTCCTAAGTCTCGTGCACATACCAGGCAGCTCCAGAGAGGAGCTTTTCTCTCTTGGAAGTACATGGAGCATTCAGGAAGGCATTTCGGCATCAGCCTTGGGAATTTATTTGCTCTCAAACCTGCCACACGTCTCTCCTTTGGACAGACGTTCTACCCTGTAGCAAGGTGACAAAATGACTGGTTTTGGTCGCTCTGTGATTCCCCGCACCCCTTTTCCTACAAAATGAAAGGAGCAATGTAAATTCTAAAAAAAGAGAAATCAAGAAGCTGAAGGGGAAAAACAAAGAGGGCAGGAGGCAAGGCTATTCCCCTGGACATCCACACAGGGGAGAGAAGCTTCCCGAATCAGCTGCTGTGCCCCCATTATCTTGACAACTGTCAGTTAGGGCTTCAGTGCTCTCCAGGGCCACCCTTGATTGTGAGCAGTTGATGTTGTCATTTTGTTCTCAGTTTTGCCTTGAGCGTGCTCGTAAACAGGAGCCAGGTAGTCAATAACTGATGTATCAGCAGTTATTCCCCAAATTGCCTCGCAAGTCTGCATTTTTCTCTTTTTTTTTTTTTTTTTAAACTAAAGATTGTTTTGTAAACTGATTAGAATGAAAGGTGACTGCTCAGGGCCGGGGGAAATGCCGTGAAACCCAGGTGAGTTCCCAGAACGAAAACCCTTCGTTTCCCTGCCCTCCCCTTCTGGGTTTCTGGAGAGAGAAGGGTCACCTTCTTGAGGGCGAAGCGCCTGGCCCTTTTTGGGGGCCTTTGTCTTTCCCTGGTGTCTGGCAGAGCCAGGCCGGGCGAGGGCTGTGGATGCAGGCGGGGAAGGAGCAGGGAGAGGATAGGGAGCCCTGGTCCTGGTGCCCCACAGCCATGTTTAATCCAGTAACAGGAGCAGGCCAGTTATGCCGAGTGTACTTTGTGAGGCTTTCCTGCTGGCCCATTTTTATTCCTGCCTGTCACTGGACAAACTATAAAAATAGCTTTAGTCTTGTAGTAGAAAAAAAAAAATAGGGTGTGTGTCTACCTTCTGTGTTTTTGTGCAGCCCAGGTAGGTAGGCCTTTCAGAGAAGCTCTTTTGTAACACCCCTGTACCATCATCCTGCAGCCCGTGCAAGGAAATAGGACAGAACAACACAGTGGTATCACTCACCCCGGACCCTCTCAGGTGTTCAGTGTGTGTGTGTGCGCGTGTGTGTGTGTATGTGTGTGTTCTAGTTATGCTCCAAATTGTGGTTTCTCTGTCTGAAGTTAAAAATGAAAGGTGAATACAATATATTGTATTTGGTAACAATGGTATGGACTGGTACATCGAGACAGATAATGTGCAGTTGTAATTAGACTCAATAGACAGGCAGTCATTTTTAAATTCTTTTGACACATGCATAAAATAGTCATATAATAAGATAAGATGACAATTTTATGTTAGGTTGATAAAGTGTCCCGATACTTGCATTTAAATGTCTGTAAGCCTTTAAAAAAAATCTAGACAGATTAATTCTAGTTTCCAGTATTTGCAGTTAGTCATTAAATTAATTTTCAAATTCTACTAAACAATGGCTATGAATATTTCTTTTTCTTGCTGGAGTCTTCTACCTGAATTTTAAGGAACGGATACATAGATCTGGTAGCTTTCTCAAATTTTTCAACATTTGTAAACATTTACGTTAGACATGGGTGTAAAAATTCAGGTTACTGTTTGTGATTAGAAAGACGCTATGTGTTTTTGGAAGTAAAAAAAAAAACAGTAATAGAACATAATCTGCTTATGACCACTTGCCTGAACGACTGTCATACTCCACTTTTAGGAATCTTTATTAGAAAGATTACACAGTGTCCTTGACCAAATAGTGAATATTTTATAAGCCCCCATTTAAAAAAAGACATTTTGAGCACATACACTTGATTTGATCAGCACTTAGATTCTCGGGTTTAATTACTTTCAATTCTGTAAATTATTTTAGTATTTCAACAAGAGTGGCCTAAGAGACGTATTGGGGGTCGGGAAAGCATTTTTCTGAAGGTCACATTGCCCGGACTTTTTGACCATCTCCTTACCTTATTTTTCTCAAATGTGCTAAGGTGTGGCTCTTGAAGAATCATTTAAATTTGTTTGGGCTTAATGATAAATTATTAATTCATACTGTCAGGACACATGTTATTAATTATGACTGTGTTTTCTTCATCCAGAACAGCTGTTGGGGAAACAGTGTAAGTTCAGATTGTCTTCAAGGGGGAGGGCGCCAAAGCAAGGAACTCACCAACTTCTTGTCATCATCTTCCTGATTCCCTTGCTTGGGAATAAAGGATTGCAGGGGGCGGAGTGAATAGGGAGAGAGAAACTATTAATTCTAGGCCAAGATGGGTACTGGCAAATGTTCCCTAATGTAACTTTTTAAAAAGCAAGCCTAACTCTCCATGCTGTAAGTCCAGGTGAGATTCTGAGGTGGTACCTGCTTCCTTCCCCAGTCTGGTCTTGGACTGGCTTCCATTCCACCAATTTCTCTTGTTTTCTTCTTCCTCTTGGGTAGACCGGAAGGTCACGTTCACAAGTTTATAGTAGCAGAAAGCAAACTACTTTGAATGCCTGTTTTTTCCCCAAACTGGATCCCATCCCTTGGAGAGCAAAGGGCTGTTTGGTAATATACATGAAATGACTCCAATTCATTTCCTTTTGATTTTCCATCCCCGTCATTAAATCTAGTCCTATGTATTCAGTTTCCTCTGAGTTCTTTGAGGAATGCATGTTGCATAAAATAGGCAATTTTTAATGAACAATTTAATGTAAATGGGTTTTGAATTTAAATTAATATTAATGAAGCCTTGAGTGAATTTATTTTGCATACGTAAAGGCTTGTAAGTCTTTCACCCATGTGCTTTCTCCTTTATGTAGTAACATTGGTTGGGTGGATTAACCAGTGCCTTTTAAAGATTCATGCTTAAAAAATTAAATTGATTTTATATGTCCAATAGCGCCAACATATTATTAGGCAAAAGTGTTACTTAAGGTAAGGGGAATATACCTCATTTTTGATTAAAGCTCTCCGTCTCCATTGCCCTGCCCTTCCTGAAAGCTGCAGTTGGTTTGGCACTGCTGCCAGGGAAAATACACACCAACAATAGTTACTACAATCAAGATGTTTTCTTTCTTTGCCTTACCTCTAATGCATTATGTATCCCGGGATGATGGGAAGTTCTGTAATTAATTCTGTTAAATGTAATTGCTATAATCACTTTGATGTTACACATAATAAAGGTAATATGGTAAGCACATAAAAAATATAAACACCTTATTGTAACACTCCTGCTAAAATTCCATCTCGTCAAGTCTGGTTTGTAGACAAGTGTTCTCAACTCTTTTCGGTCATAGGTGACAATGTATCCGAGCTGTATTCATTGATATTCCAAAGGAGAGTCAGTGATTGGAAAGGATGGGCCTTGGCTTGAAAGGGTCTTCAGGTTGGTTGCCTAGGAATCTTAGTTCCCCTTTCCTTAAAGATGTGGCTAATTAAGGTGACCATTATTTCTGGAGAGGAGACAGGTAAACACTTCAGAAGGGCCTATGGAATGAAGTAAGAGGTATAGGAATGGAAAAGGAGCTCAGAGAAGAATGAGAGTGGAGTTTTCAGATCAGGGGAGAGGCTGTTCTGTAGGTTTTCTCATCCTCATGGTGTGGGATTATGGGAAGTGCTGTGTGTGCACGTGTGTGTGTGTGTGTGTGAGAGAGAGAGAGACAGAGAACATAGGAGCATGTGCTTATGGGTAACAAGAGAAAGCCACCTTTCTGTAACAGTGCAATAAGGGAAATTAGCACAGAACATATGCTTTATTATTATTATTTATTGCTATTGTTATACACCTTTCATGGGGGCATCTGAGGACCATGCCTGACTGTTGCACATCCCGCCACGGAGCTGGCCGACGTCGCCTGTTTGACAGAAACCTGAGTGACCTTTGAGACTCCCCCTGCCACATCTCCATGCACCTACCCTGGATCCAGGCCACTGTAGGACATAAGTTTGCCAGAGACCCCAAGCACACAGTTCTTGCGGGATGTTTCCAAACACGTTCGAATTCTTCTTTGCCATCATAGCTTGCAGGAGGTGGAGGATGTGGTGGGAGAGGA
>NC_064578.1:40096505-40114005 GCF_937001465.1 Orcinus orca | reverse complement strand
AGACTCAATAGAAAGTGGCGTATCTGGCGTTGCTTTTCGGTTAAATATGCTGCACGCCCTGAAACACAGCTACTCTTTTATTTTTGGATACTATGCTTGATTTTCACACCATTCTCCTCCCAAAGAATAGCAGGACTTCTAAAATTAGCAGGAGGAAAAAAGGCTTTGAATATTAGAATTCCTGAGAAGGAAGAAAGTCACACTTTTTTTTTAGTTGGACACCGTTTTCAGGGTGTAGCAGATCAAGAACCCCATCCCTCAGCTCCCCATGCACAGCAGCCCTGGGGATGGGTTGCCAAGCATCACATGGGAGTCCCCAGGGGCTATCCCTCGTGGTGTGATGTCCACCTTCTCCCTTGGTACACTGGGAGCCCGCTAGGGGTGACAAAACCACCACTCTGGCCTTTTGGTGAGAGAGAGAGAAAGAAAGAAATATTCAGATTAGAAAAAAGCACCCGCCTGGCTTGCTGGAGCCCCTCAGAGACATGTCACCTGTTCAGGTGGCTGGAGGAGCGTTCTTGTTCAGAACTTGACCTCCAGGAGATGGATGACTTTGACTTCAAGTTTCTGCTTGAGTCGTTGAGCTGCTATCCCCTGGTGGCCTTCTCAGCCTTTGAGTAAAGCTGGGAGTTTCCTGACCACATAGCGGTTGTCCCTTGAAGTTCAACATTTTCTTGGGTAATGCCTGCCCTTGACCTACAAGGGCCGTGCCGTTGGAGAGCCAGCGATGCCAGAAGATGCCTGGCTGGGGCTGGAGAGCTTCAGTTAGGTAGCTTATGGAGTTCGGGGAGTCAAGAGGCCCTCCTGTCACCCATGAGCTCTGGCTGTTTGGAGATGGGCAGTGGGGGTAGTTCCTTTTGGCGCTTGAAGAGAAATTCTTGTAGTTGCCATCTCCCCATTCCAAATAACTGCTGAGAAAACACGTTGCCTAATGTCAACCAGAGCAGTTCCAAAATGTGGTGGCTCATCAGGGAAGGGCAAAGGAAGAGAGTTCTGTGCGAGTCACTTATGGTAGCTTTGTGAATTCACAGATAAAAAGTATCAACCTTTAGTGCTGGTGAAATCAGATTGAAATTTGCTTCCCCATAAAAAAGGGAAACAAAACCCAGGGGAAAAAGGGAAAGTCTTCAAGTGTGGAGAAGTTGGTGCAGGTCGTTTTTTCTGGAGCTGTGGCTGGGATCTAATGTCCTCTCCAGTAACCCCTGGCATCTGTTTAAATGATGCACAAAATAAATGAGAGACAGAGAGAGGGGCCCCAAGGGAAGGGTGGGTTGCTTACTCTTTAGAGGTTTTGGTTTTATGAGTGTCCATTTTGACCAGAATTTCAGCATCTCCCCTTGACAAGGGAGGGGGAACAGACACGGGTCTCTTGTGTCGCAAGGGTGTGCCAGGATAGAGTACCCTGTTCAAAGTCATTGTGACAGTGAGAAAACCCAGGACTGCACTAACCCCCACGCCAACTTGATATTTGAGTGTTCTTCTAAACGATAGGCATTTTCCTCTCAGTTCCACGAGACAAGGTTACCTGGAAGTCATTTTGGGTTTTCCCAGCTCAGCTGCCTTAGACCCAAAGCAGGCTTGGTCCCCACCCCGCTGAAGCCTTAGGATGCCACCCACAGAAAGAAAGCACAGCTTACCCAGTGGGACTCCCTGTAGGTAAAGACATTTTGAAACACTTAAAAGACCTCGGAACAGCCTAAGTAAGTTGCACTAGTTACTACTCAAGGAAGAGCTTTTAAAAGGGGGCGAGGATACCTATTTGGGAGAGAAGGTGGGGTTCCCCGGGGTTTTCCTGTGACGAAATGTTCCCCTTTCTTGGCATTCCATTTCCTGCCTTTGTTTTTGCTCTGGGCCTGGAGTGAAATGGCTCTTTCATATGTACTAGTTAGCGAAGACCACGGCGGGGTAATCTGTGAGGCAGTGGTGGTGGTATTTTCTCTTGCTTTTCTGTATAAAATAGTAAGGCAGCAGGGACACTCGGCTATGTGCCTGAGGTTCCTACCGAGATGGTTAGGTGAGTAAGCAATAGAACAAACACATAGTTAGCTGGGCAAAGGAAAATAATAAAATAACAGCATGCTCTTGGTTCTGAGAGCCCTGCCACATGAGCTTGTTCAAATTGGGTCCAGGAGCTTCAGACTTTCTGCTGAAGTGTGGGTGGGGAGAGAGAAGAGTATTATTTGGAAACACATGTACTCATTCCTTGTGAAAGAAGTGAAGTATTTAACATTTCTCCAAGGAAAACATCTTTCATTACTTGACGTGTTCTGTGGTAATGATTTTTCAGTTCAACAAACACGTACTTATTAGCTTTCGTGCGGGAACCCGGCTTAGGTGGATGGCGGGGCCATTTTTAACGGGAACTCACTGGCCAAGGTTAAAGGGAACCTGGCTGGTCACAGGTGGTCCCGATGCCGGGACACACAGTCTGCTCCAGGCTCCTTGGAGCCCATCGCTCTGGCCTGGCCTGTGAGCTCAAGTTAGGAGGAATCAGCAGAGCTGTTTATTGTTTGGTTTTTTTGCAGACAGAATGTTGGATGGCATGCATTTGGTGATTTCAAGTGGATTGGCCTGGAGAGATGGCACACTCTGCATGCCGGGAGTTTGGCTGAGGGTTTGCTGGTTAAATAGACTATTTTGGTTAAAGATGATATAGAGGGAGGGGGGCCGTGAGGTGTGTTGGTGCAGGACCGGGGGCCTGCTTCCCCCTCCAGACTCCACCCCTTGCGCCTCTCCTGGCTCGAGCAGCTGTGGACGCCCCTGCCCATGGTCGCATCCTCCTGATGCCAGGTGGCGCTGGGGGCAGCTGAGCTCTCTTAGCTGTCTCTGGGTGGGAGTGGAAGCCTTATCTGTAAGCCCAGTTCTCAGGGACCCTTGAGCGTGACCTTCACCTCTGCCTGTCTTTTCTCCTATTAGATAATTGTGTCATCCAATCCAATTGCAATCCTGGCACATGATGGCGTTTTCTCTGCTTTACCTGCCATTTGCATTTTGGTGTCCATGAAATTAGAAATAGTGAGCTGTGGTGCTTTTTCACAATCCCAGTCACCATCACTCTCGAAACTGGAGCCCCCGCCAACCTGAGAATGAGTATTGATGGATGATGGCTTCATGCAAACTTCTTTATTGATCTCAGTTCCCAAATCCAGCTGATAACCTCAGTGTGTCAGCCCCAAATCACATCTCATTATGGGTCATCTGTCCTCATCGGCCCCCAAAAGCGTGATCTCAGTTCACATCCCACTAGGACATTTTCCTCGATAAGTGAAAAGCCTCTCCTGCTCTCAGATCCCACTGGCTCGGTGGCTTCCTTCTGCCATGTCAGTGCGGGGAATGCAGCAGTTAACATTGTTTATACATTCCAGGAGTATTAAGCAGTTAGGTTACTGGAACTGTGGTAGAGCTTGTGGGAGCAGCATTCTGGGCTGTGCCTCTGTCATCAATTACCGAGCATATCATGAAATTCCAGATGTAATAATAAAGTTTATGATGATTATATTGTCAGGAGGCACGGAACACACCACCTCAATTGACAACCAAAGGAATGGGGGTTGAGCCAGTGGTTAGACTGTGGTGTTAGCACATGACAAAGGGTCTTTCAGGAAGCATAATTGGGCCCTCCAGCAGCAACTGTGTGCATTTTCGTGAATGGAAACATGCATTTTGGAGACCCAGCTATGGTGGGAAAAGTGAGAGGGTGAGAAGGGGATGCCCTTGGTTGTATGGAGCTCACCTGCTTCATCTCTGCCTCGTGGTCGCCCCGACCCAGAAGAAACTGCACTAGGGAGGTGGCGTCTTTGCAGATGGGGAAGCAGGCATGGCAGGGACTCAGCCACTCTGCCCAGAAACAGCCTACCCTCCCGTGGAGGTGCAGCATGCCCTGGTGTGGAAATAGAAAAATGAACGTGCTGTTAAAATCAATAGACTGTCACGCCTTGACCGGATAGCACAGACACTCCAGTAGGTGGCAATTGGTGGACACACAGTACTAGGGTGCTTGACCACAGTGAGACAGCCAATGCAGTGCTGGCCTGGTTTCCTGCAACTGTCTGCCGTTTCCTCTCCCGGTGTATCCATGACATTTCCAGAAAATGCATCTTTACCAGAGGGTTTCACTTCCCTGTGTTACGGCAGAGCACGGCGAGCAGAGTAGAGCGGCAGTTGGGAAGTTTCATGGCACGTCTGTAGCGAGGTCCACTGGGAATTAGGATCGCTGTGATTGTTTGGGTGCTTGTATAAATGCAGATGAATTTTTAAAAACAATTCACGGCAGACACGAAATATCCGTGACAAAGACAAAAGCGATAAATAAGCTATTGCACACTATGAGAGAAAATTAATGTACCCTTTTAATTCGTCAATGTGCCAAAAAATTATTCTGGACATGTTCTAACAGACATGTTTCCTGAAGTTCCAGTCCAGGTGAGCTCATGAAGGCTGGGCATCTCTCTGCAAATTTCCTGCAGGAGCCCTGCTTCTCGGATGCTTTGGTTTAGCTGAAGAGTCTCTCTAGGGCAGGGACGTGTTACTGTTTCTCCCCTGGAGCCTGCGAAGGGAGGGGGAGCGGCTTTTTTTGCTGGGTTCTCACCTCTGCTGTTGGGTGGTGCAGTTCCAAGATAGAGGGAGATTTCAGGGGCCCCACATCCACCTGCAATGAGCTGGGCAGGTGCTGCCTTTCCCACTGTCCTCCAGCCGCTGGTGGTTGGGGACGTGCCCATCCCTTGGTGTGGGGGCAATGAAGGGGGCATGTGGACGCTGGGTGTCCCATGCGCTGGGGCACTGGCCGCCTTCCCTAGACAGAGCTGCATCTCTGCTAGCAGGAGCTACTGGGAAGACGTATTTCTGAGCATCTCCATCTGTGTCCATGATCACCCTCCTGCCTGGGCTGCTTCATGACCAAGAGGAGATAGGAGTTCAAGCCTTTTTTTTAAATTCTAATTTTAAATGGAACTTGGCTACTTGTTAAAAAACTCATTGATGTTTTGAATCCAAAGGGATGTGGACCACACAGCATGTCGGCAACCTACATTTGTTTTTTTCTCCCCACCCCTGTCACCCGTTAGGGTGGGAGGTGGTGGAAAGGAGAAAATGGAACGGGAGAAGTTAGGTTTGGATGCCACTGGGGGGGAAGGGGCTGTCCTGTGCCAGGGCAGAGGTCAGGCCAGGGTGCTGAGGTGTGCGGGCCTCTCCCTGCTGCCCCCGTGGCAGTCATGGGGGGCAGGCTAGGCCTCCACCTGCAGCTCCTGGTTCAGGATGCCAGCCAGCTCTCCTAGAGCCACCCGTGTCCCTTCGAGGTTTCCTGAAGACCTGCAGGAGAGGCAGGAGAGGGTTTGAAGTCTACTCAGGGCAGCTGCTGAGACATTTTTGTGAGAGTTTTCTTTTTTGCCCCCAAATTTACAACTGTCGTGAAAGGCAGAACTGTTACAGAGAGAAACCAACCTTTCAGTAATCACAAAGCAGCTTTTATGAATTAAAAAAAAAAAAGAAAGAAAAAGATCTTGACCCTCTTTGAAAGGAAATAAAGGAGGAACCCAGTGTAAGGAAAACATAAAAAGCTGATATTACAGTTTTTGTGATTACTCACATCCTAGGCTGGGGCTTGAGGAAGCCAGTTATAATGGAATTTCATTTTTTTTCTCTTCCTAGTTGTGTCTCTGCTCTCTCTCTCTCTCTCTCTCTCTCTTTTTTTTCCATTAGAATGAGGGGTTCGTACTTGGTGTGAAAAAAATCATTTTCGGCACGTGATCCTTGGCACGGTCCTTAGCTGACCGGAGGCTGATGGGACTGAAGCAAGGATCGTGTGCCCCTGTGATGAATTCCCTATCAGGGGGCTGTGGGGCCATACGGTGGGGTGGTACAGCAGCCCATCCCACCCCAAATGCTCACACCCCCCAGGCACTGTCTCCGGGGCCTCCCCCAGACCTCAGCCTTGACACCAGCCTTTAACTGAGGTAAACAGACAACCCCAAGACCACAGATAATTCACTTTCAGATATTCAGAGGTGAAAAATCTAAAGCCATCTAGTGGTTAGTTATTATTAGTAGCCAATTTATTATCATGGTTTTTAAAGGTGATTTTATTGTTATTAGTATGCAAGTTGTCGGGAGCAGTTAACCAATTTCACTGGTGCGAAATGGGGGCTGAGACAGTGACCAAAGGCAGATATGCCTTAACTGTGGCTAAATTAAGTAAACATTGTGCAGGCAAACTTCCGTGTACCTGTTGTGAGGGCTGACCTTCTACCACTCATTTCTTGCTGTGCTCTGGAAGATTGTAATTGTGGTCACATGATATAAATGTAAACTTTAGCTCTGCTTACACAGAACACACAAGACAGCTTGACACCTTCATTTCAGCAGTAAGAAATTACCATTGTCTCTTATTTCTTGCTCCGAGCTTAGGTGACCAAGCCAAGAAGTAATTACACAATTAGGGTTGACAGAGCAGTTCCTGTAACATTTCTTCCCCCCTAAGTTTGGATCACTTATTTCAATTCCATGTTTTCCATACCTTTGTCATTAATAACAAGATATCCATTTTCAGTGCAGCAAATTCTCCCACAAAGATTGGTTGTCTGGTATAATTGAATGATGAAACAGGAACATTTACTTCTGTCATTGTGGCTCTTTGAAGTTTACAGGTGGACATCAGGGGAGCTGCTGTGACCTCTGTTGTTGGGAAGCTGACCAGCAGGTCACACAGTGAGCAGTGACAGGAAACTACTTGCATTTAGGTAACAACTAAAACAGAGATTTTTGAAAGGATATGCAAATACGTGACACTGCTTATCTGAGAGGCTACCTCTTCAAAGCTGTCTCCTCTTGCTATGGTTCCAGATAATTCTTTATTTTTAAATTACACTATCTGCAGTATGGCTCTGGTATTGTAATTCATTGTTCCTGATTTAGAATAGAATCTCCTGTTTCAAGACTTATATACCAGGTAGGCCTGACCCTTACTTAAAGAGAAAAAAAATATTCTCCCTTTTTATTTGTTGTGGGATATGAAAGACATTTTCTGCTAAAGAAATATGGACCTGTTGTTTATGATTTAACTGGCCATTTCTTAAAGAAGATATTGTCAGAATTTCTGTTTTAGTACCACCCGATTATGCAAACCAGCCTGAAGCATTGTCAGCTATACTGGGAGGTGTTTCTGCAGGCTGGGATCTACCTGCCCCTGAGAGCCTGCCCTTCGCCCTAACCCTAACCCTAACCCTAACCCTGGCAGGGGCGCTGATGTGGCTGGCAGCCCCGACTCTGTTTCATAGCTGACGATATTTACACACATCCAGGCCTTTCCAGCACATACACTCTGAGGAACAACTCAAGGATGCCAGGTGGTCTTTCTCTGAGGTGTGAACTGCGTGAGTTACCTGCTTGTTGACTTGAGCACTTCACTTTTCAGCAAGATGTGTTTGGTACGAGGTGAATCTTGTAGTACTGAATTCTAGCTGGGGTCCTGGGTAAAAGTTCTGTTTCTTCTGATGGAGTTTGTAGCAACGTTTTTCTTAATTATTCTTGATGTTTTGCCCATTATACCATTAGCTACTTCAGAGGACAGAGATAAATAGCTGGTATCCACAAGAACAAAGTGTGAACTGAATGCATTTAATTATTGATATCTCAGTAGCTAAAGGTTCTAAAATGATGTTGTCAAACGCCTTAGTGATCTGACAGCAGATGTATTGGTTTGCAGATGCAGCTAGAGACACTGTCCAAATAAACCCTAGAAAAGAAGAACATTAAATAAATAAGAGAATATAGCAGTCCATTTTCTCATTTCTTTTTTTCCCCCAATGTAATTAGTTTCATTTTGTGTATTGAATTTTGAAGTTTAGGTAACTTGTAGGAGTTTTTTTAGGTATGTGATAAGATATAGATTGCCTGGATACACTACTGTCTTTAAGTAAAAGGGTGCAGCTCAATTACCTATATATTGTGTGTGCTTATATATGTATATAGGTGCGTGTGTGTGTTTGTATATGTCTAGTACATATGTGTATAAGCTGGTTGAAATCAGTGTTTCATAGTCTTATTCTTTCCAAAGCGATGTTTTTAAAAACTAGCTTAATGCATGTTTTCAAACAGAATAAGCAGAATGCTAACAATTTATGTTTCTTTCCCTCTCATTAGCTACCAAATCCTTTTCATGTGTAGGAAAGTAAGGATTTCAGGTGTTTAGCCTGACATGTTGATATAACTCATCATTTTCAGTGGTCTCAATTTTTGATATTACTAGTTCTCAAATGAGGAGAGTTTAAAACATACTATATGAAAACCCATTGCTGTTGGGCAAACATGCATCCATAACCCAGGGGCTGAAAGTCTGGAACCTCAAGTTTCAGATCTTAGGAAAGAAGGGAATTATATGAACACATCAGCCGTTGCTGTGGAATCTTTTTTTTTCTTTGAACGTTTGACCTACAACACTATTCACCATGAGCATAATCGTATATTTTTTCTTCTGGCTTCTTACTCATTGGCCATTTCTTTTAAGAAACAGAAAACCGATGCCTTTCAGCAGTCTAATTGAGTGCTGTAAGGACTCCCATTCTGGACTGGTCACTCTCCTTCAGACACCTTTTCCAGTGTTCTTAACACGGGGCTACACTTCTTTCTGGAGTTTTATGTTTCCCTGGCCCATGCACACTGGTCCTTATCGCACGGGGTTTCCATCGGAACTCAAGGCTGCGTGATGTGCTGGGAGGATATTTATTTGAAGTTGCACAGATGTTTACAGTAAGAGAGCCTGAGACACGGGCATCGGAGCACACAGCTAGCTAACCTTCCGCAGAGAGGCTGCCCGTCCTTAATGTGTTCCATGTGCTCCGTTCTCTTTAATAGCAACAAACACGCTGCCTTTTACAGCTGCTTACTTGGACATTAAATAATGAGTCTCCTTGCCCCACACCTCGAGATTTCAGTTCCATGAGAAAGTGACCTAGAGTGATACATCACGAGAAGCAAGCATGATCCTCCCTCTGAAGGCTCACAGCATCCGGCATGCACGCACATGTGCGTGTGCATACACACATGCACACTCATGCACCAGGCTTCTGTGTGTGCAGGGCTACTCTAAAGAAGCTGTAGAGCCCCGAAAAACTTGACAGTAGCTTCCCCTCGTGAAACTAAATGCATTTTAATTTTTTTTTAATTAAAAAAGCGACAATGCACATAATACAAAATCCAAGAGAACCAAAGGGCACACAATTAAAAGAGAGTTCCCTTCCCTGGGGGCAAGCACTGTTACCAGTCTGTGGTATGTTCTTCCAGATATTTAAAATCATAAATACACATATACACTGCCTGTTGTAGCTTTCCATTTGCAGTGAAGAATACATCTTAGACATCTGTAATTTGCTTTCTTATGCACCCAGATATAAAGATATGTGGATGGATGGTTGGATAGGCACATATATGATAAAGCAAGTCAAGTAAAATGTGAAAGGTAGAATCTAGGCCGTAGGTGGGTTTACAGGTAAAATCCTTTAAATTTTCCTGTGTGTATTACAATTTTCAAAATAAAATGGTGGCAAAATTTACATCTCAGTGACATCTTATATCACGTTATGTTCCTTATATTCGTACATATGATGTTATTTATATAGAGCTACCCCATGCTTTTCAGCGGGGGGCCTGTTACTCCAATGAACACGTTTCCCTCTGGAAGGACTTTCCTCTGTTTCTAGTCTGGTCTTCTGCAGACAGTGCCACCGTGAACATAGTTATACATCTTCATACAGTAATATCCTTCCACTTACATCTTTGTGGGATACAGCAGAAATGTTAGCTTGAAAGGGTTTTGTTCAGCTAACAAAATGGTATATATCCAAATTGTTCTTCCAAAAGATTGCACGCATTTTCCTTCCCACAGCAACGTGGGAGTGAGCTCCTGACGTGGACTGGCTGTCAGGGCTTAGGTAGTACAGAACCACAGTCAGCAACCCCCCGCCTCTTGCTTAGCAGGGCCCCAGCCTGTCTCCGTGGGTCTAAAATAGGATACGGATGTGAAAGTGTATGAACCCCCGTGGTCATCTCGGCCTTCTTCTGCCTTTTTACTTTACATCTCTGGATGACAGAAAATAGGTGTTAAGTTCCTAGGATCAGAGGCCTTTAGATTCAGCTGGACTGACAGCCTCATTTGACGGATGGGAAAACCGAGGCCCAGAATTGGAAAGAGACCAGCCCAAGTTCACATGGTCATTTCCTGGCTGAATCCCACAAAGACGGTGAATGATTTAAGACTTGGCTCTGTGTCTGGACTGCAGAGGCCTGCTCCACGGGCATCCCCGTTACCTGAGGATGCTCACAGCGGCCAGGACAGAGAGGTGCTGTGACCGTGGACTGTCTATGTTCAGCTCCTGCAGAGTGCGGCGGAGGTGGCCGGCTCCAGCACGCAGCTTCTCAGATGATGACCAGAGAACGCTGAAAATGTCCTTTTGGGTTTTGGCTGAATAATATTTAAGGATTTTGAAACAGTGACTTAATTGTGTTTTTCTGTAATTGATGGCATTGTAGTAAAATGTATTGAGACAACGCATCAGCATTTTTCTAACTGTTCCTTGGAGAAAAATATGCTCATATGAAAATAGTTTCTTCACTTTCCACTCAAGGAATTGAAAAAAAAAAAAATATTGTGCTTCCATGGAATCACTGTGCCCAGAGATTCTCTCATTTTAAAATGTCTCCCCCTCTGGACTTGGCCTAGATAATGCAAGGATCCCTCCTCACCCTTCAGGTTGGGTTGGCTCTTGTTTTGGAAGCAATGGCAGTGCAGGGAGAGGGCCTGATGTGTGGGGAACTTGGTGCAGAATGCTGTCTGCGCAGATTTCAGGGAAGTGCCCTGTCCCCATGGGTCAGCACGTGGCAGGCAGAGAAGCCCTGATCCTCCACCCTGGCGCCCCTGCTGCCGTCCCTTCTTTCTGGGCACCAGGCCTCAGCTTCGGGTTTGGAAGGTGGTGGAAGGAAAGTGCTCTCATTTGCTGCACGGGAATAGCTTCAGTTTCCAGAAGTTGTGTCTGAACTTAAAGCCCCTGTAATTTTACGTTGGCATTGTAAACATTAAAAATAAAAATTCAAACAGTTGCTTTCTAATTATAGAAAACTCACAGGTCTACTAAATTAAAAAATAACAGCAATGCTTTAAAAGCACCATTGGCTGCCTTCCTAGTGGCCTGGATCCTGTGTGCGGCTTGCAGTAGGCCAGCCTGTGCGTGCGCGTGTGCGTGTGAGCAGGGACTTCAGGGGCTGGCCCGTGCGAGTCGATGCCCAGCCAGAGCCAGCCTCAAATTGTGTGCTTCAGAGATGTTTTCCTCCTCCTGCGTTGGTGGTGCTATCCCTCCTGGCTTCTGATCCCTGGGCCCTCGTGTGTCCCCATGCTCCCCATGGCGGATACTGCAGTGCATGGAGAGGGTGCCCAGGAAGACACTGCAGCATCTTTGGGTGCCCTGCAGAGGGCAAGGGGTGTTGTAGGTTCAAGGTCAGAACAACAGCTGCTGCCTCCACCATTTGGGAGAAACACCTTTCCAAGGTGGCTGACAGTGTGGGAAGGTTATTGTGGACTGAGTCTTCCATCTTTGGGTTAAGAACTGCAGTGGGGCTGCCCCATGTGTCCGATGGGCAGAAGCCAGGCTCTTCCTTTAGTCGCGATCTGGACGTTTCTTAGTGCTCATCGTGGGTCTGCTAATGTGAAGTTCATGAGCCAACTGTGTGCATCGCCGAGAGCAGAGATGAATCTAATGCTCCCGCTTTGTAGGGTTCTTCAACACTGAATCCTTGCAGAGGTGGAAAAAAAAAGCCGACAACAAAAATCCAGAAAAAAAAGTACAAAAGAAAAATATGCATTTGACAGGATTATGCTTTGTCTTTTTACTTAAATGGCAGAGCTCATGTGTCTTGAGGTCTGAAATAAATTCAATTTTTTATAATTAAACCTATTTACAGGAGCTCATCATTGACTCAGTATTTTTTTTTTTTTTTAAACACTCCGAATCATTGAACAGTGAAGGTTGCCACATGCCTACAACGGAGGCTCATGGTTGTGCTGTACTCCGTGGAACGGAGGGATGAGTGGTATCAGTGTGGTGGTGGGCTGAGGTGGGCAACAGACTCCTCGTTGGAGGGGAGGACCTGGTCTTTGGCTCTGGGACTGGACGGTCACCTTTGGGGTTGTCTCAGCACCCACTAGTAGAAGACTTGTCCAAAACAATTTCCTTGTGAGAGAGAAGCTCTCAGCTTCCATGTTGCGTGAAAAAAGCAGGTTGCCAAACACAACACAAACCCAGCGCACTCACACGCATGAACTTGTTAGAACAGAAAAAGAGTTACGGTCCTCAAAGTTGAAGTCACCTTTTTCTTATCTTTTCTTGTATATGTCTTTCTTTATTTTCCAAGTTTTCAACAATAGACGTATGTCACTAACTCTTAGACCTGATGCTGATGCTGTCTTGTGTTAGAGACCCTTGTGGCCGGGCAGAAGGTAACTAAACCATTCATTTCATTCATTCCTTACTCATTTACTTCATTTATTCCTTCATTTAAAAATTAAGTACTTCTCACATCTTTTTATCCTAGCCTCAACTCTCTCCCTCTCTTTCTTTTACCCTCTCTCTTTCTTCCCTTCTCCCCTCCTCGCTCTCTCTCTCTCTCTCTCTCTCTCTCTGTCTCTCTCACACACACACACACACACACACACACACACACACACAGCCTAGAGGGAAAGCGCACATTGGGCCTGCCGTTGCAGATGTCCAGGAAACGAGAGGATAAATTGCATTGGATGCTGTTGACCTGGCTCCCTGACTGTGGTCAGGACCCTTCATTTTACTGGACTGGGGTCTGTTTTACATACACACCCCGGCACTAGTGAGTCTCCACGCAGTTCCAAGCAGATCTTGAGGCTCCCAGTTAAGCTTGATAAAGGTAACTGTCCACTCCCTAGGTGGACAGTTAAAAAACAACTAACTTAGAAAGGCATCTTCGGGACATTTCAGTGGTGAGCCATATCATGATGCCAGGGGCTGTGTCTGGGTATGTTGTGAGGTTGTGCGGTGGGGCTAGGGCATGGCGCCTTTGAGCGAGGTGTCCAGCCCTGCCTGTCTACAGGTCAGGCCCTAAGCAGGGGCCTTCGCCTTTCAACACCATCACTACCTATCTCTCCATTGGAATGATGAATGGGGTTCAGAGGATTACCTTAGAATACAAGGATCTGGGGGGGAGGGGGAAACTATAAAAGAAAATGATAAAATACTGTAGTTTGCTTGTATGTTGTTGCTGTCATCCTTCAACACCAACACCATTTTATATTCTTAATGGATTGAAAAGTGTAAGACAGGGTCGTCCCTTGGTATCTCTGGGACTGGTTCCAGGACCCCCATGGAGACCAAAATCCTGATGCTTAAGTCTCTTGTATACAATTGCATAATATTTGCATATAACCTACTGACATTCTCCCATATACTTTAAATCATCTTTAGATTACATATAATACCTAATACAATGTAAATGCTATGTAAATAGTTGTTAATACAAGGTAAATGCTATGTAAATATTTGTCAGTGAGCAGCAAATTCAAGTTTTGCCTTTTGGAACTTTCTGAAATTTTTTTTCCCAAATATTTTCAATCTGAGGTGGGTTGAATCCACGAACCCGTGGATACAGAGGGCCAACTGGACATTGACACTTAACCAAACTATATAATTTAAAAATCATGAAGCAGAAGCGTACCTCTTTGGAGGATGTGTCAGGAGGCTGCCCGGTTAGAAGGTGTGTCTTAAGGCCTGCTAACCGTCTCAACACGGCCCTTGGGGAAAGGAGCTCCACCTTCTCCTTCACTGGTCCCAGAGTTCAACCGCTTCTGGACTCAGTAACATCCTGCAACCAGAGATAAAAATGTTACCCAAAGCACCTGAGAATGCGCGGGCCTGTAGCTGAACCATTCCTTAGTTCTGTGCACCAAGAGTCAGGAGCTGTCAGCCTCCTGGCCTGCGTCCCTTCAGCTACGTGCACTACAGACTCCCCTTCCTGCAGCCAGCTGGTCATTAGTAAAGTCTTTTGGACAGCACCTCGTGGTATCTTAATTACAACAACCTGCAAAGGCTTAGGTCGGAGGAGAGGTCAGCTATTCAGGTCACCCTGAGCAGATGCCCCTCCCCGCAAGTACAGGTGAGGAAACATGTAGCCCCCAACATGTGAATAACTGCAGATCCCATCCCTGGCAGGGGGCAGAGTGCAAAGCAGGTCTGTCACATCAGGTGTCAGCTCTCAGAAAGACATCTTTTGCCTGACCCATCTTATTGTTTTTTAAGGTTAAATCGTATTCACACAGTGGAATATTACAGAGCAGTGAAAACCAAGGAACCCAAACCACATACAACAGCAGGGGTGGATCTTAGAAACACAATAGGAGTGGATGAAGCAGATCAAAGAAGACTGCATGCAGGCTGGCAGCCATTTCTCTAAAGCTCAGAAGTAAACGGGATTGTTGGGGGTGAGGGTTAACATGCATTTGTATCCAGGATACCTGCCTGATGGGAGAGGCCCGGTGTTAATGTTGGGATTCTCAGATGGGGTTCTGGTTCGCAGATATTTGTTCTGTTATACTTAGGTACCTACATATATATTACATGAATTTTCATTGTATCAAATTTTAGGTGAGAAAATGTTTCCGGGTGTGGTCTCCCTGATCCTTAAGGTCATTTCCAGCTCTAAGCTATAGTTTTCCAGCCACACTGTCACAATTAGGTTTCTGTTTAGGGAGATCACTCTACTGGCTGATTATTTGGGAAAGAATTAGGAACCCAAGGGCCCATCACTACTCTCTTGGGGGGCAGCATCTTAAGAGTCGACATGCCTCCTTCGCCCCTACGCAGTCTCGGTCAGCCCATTGTTTCAGAGATGGTTGTGTTTTGGAGGGTGAGAAAAAGCATTTTGTTGTTGTCATGGTTGCTGTTTTTCCCTCTTCAAAGTTCTCCCAATAGAAACTTTTTCTCTACCTGGTCATGCTTGGAGGGGCTTTGAGCACCTGGCGGGTGACTGCTGTGGTTTCCCGTGGGGCTGGCTGCCTCATCTGTGGCTCAGGTGAGAAGCTCAGGGTAAGAGGCCGGATTGGCTGTGTCAACCTGACCGCTCTGGTTGGGCCCGCGGCCATTTTCACGCCTTCAGTGTGGTTTACTTGTGTCTCACCGAATGATTTTCATATGTTTAGGTATATCTTTAATTCCCAGTGGAACCTTTAAAATAATTTTTTTTTGTATCAAAAAGACAGGATTTAATTACAGCGGGAACCTTTAAAATATCTGTTGCAAACGATTCATGTGCAAAATTCTTAAAGAATTAAGAAAATCATTTTTTTTGTCTTTTTTGGATAGAAGCCCTTTGTGTTCATAGCATTCTTTGATCTGCCACAGAGCCGGGCAGTCTTGGTAGCTGCTATTCATAGCTGGCTTGTTTCTGTAGTGTTGCTACGTTGTTAGGTGATGATCCACACTTTCCCTAAGTCTTGTTCTTTTTCTTTGGGGGAACAAATTGTGTGACTTCTAACAGGACGGTTTTGATGCATGCTTGTATATGCAGATCTCCTCACCCAGGAAAAGCAACTGCTCAGGTCCCTAGGATCAGGTTCACGCGACCATGGAAGAGACTGAGCTGAAAGTAATTAGATGCATTCAGCCCTGGCACCAGGCTGGTAGGAACGTCCACAGCTGCGGGAGGGACCCGCAAGGAGGCACCAGAGATGCTATAAATCCCCACTCTGGGGACTAGGTGTTTGCCACAATAGTGGTGACCAGATTGCTTCCTTCTGATAATGGAGATTTTATCATTTAGAGATGGCAAGTTAAGATACTTTTATTGAATGAACTTCCTGCTAAGTTTCTGAGCCATAGTTGGGTTTATGACATAATTGCTGTACATGTTGATACCATCTTTTATCATAATTGTTTTTCATTGTTTTTAATAAAGAGATAAAAATAATAGGAGACATTTTAGAGAGTGGGGTTTTTTTTGTTCTATTATTCATGATACTAAAAATTACCCAAAATAAGATATTTTACAAAAAAGGATTTTGTTCCAAAAGTGACTAATTTAAATCAGTTTATACAATGAACTTGCTAATGATCCTCAGTCTCGAGGCGTGTAATGCTTTTATACTGTTATCATTTTTTATGAATAGAATTATACAAAAAGTTCCTATTGTGTTGTACAGTGAGTTTCTCACAACCATTCTTTATCAACAGATGGCAACCGGCACATGAAAAATAATTAAAAAATAAAATGAAAAGAGACTGAGAATGAATTAAAGTGCTTCTTTGCGTTCTGATCTGCATTTTTGGTTTAGAATTTTTATGGTGAATTGCCATATTATCTGTTATATCAGTTTACAATGAGGCTCCTATCAGACATAAAACAGATTTATAATACCATTAAAATACAATATCAAAGAATGAATAAGCAATTCAATAAAATTACAATAACACAAAGATAAAATGAAAGTCTTTTCAATAACAGTTTTATGCAAGAACATTTTGCAGATAAATATGTGTTTATAGATCTTTTAAATGTACATTTATTATAGTGTTCCTAATAGAGCCACAGGGGTTAATTTTTTCTGTGTGTTGTCTTTTATAAGTGGTTTAAAGCTCGCTGCAAAACTCTTCAATAGATTGTTTTGAGTCTTTGAATTGATTTTGGTAAAGGGACCTTTTACAGTCCTGCAGCCGAATGTTCACACACAGACCAGTCAATGTGGATGGGCCCCCTTGCCATGGAGGGCTGGGGGCTCCCCCCCCACCTGGGACCTGGACATGAAAGAGACACAGGGGGAAAAGTTTATAAATGAAGTTGGATTTGTGGTTTTCCCACCCTGGATGTTCAGGTCTGATTTCCGGAAGGAAAGTTTAAAAGAAAAGAAAAAGCCAAGGATGCCAAGTCAGCCTGGTTGGGGGTGAGGGGGCAGGAGAGGGTCCGCTGGGCTCCGGCTGCTGCGTCCCTGGTCCCTGGGCAGGCAGAGGACAGGCTGCCGCTGCCCTGAAGGCCATGCTCTGCACTTGGTGTCCTGCTGCTCTCCCCACACCTGGCTTGTATGTCTGTCTTCATTAGCATCCTGTTTCCTTCCTTTGTCTTAATTTTAGCAGGGAGCTCCCAGGCCTTCTGTGATCCTTGCTGTGCTTGGTCAGTTGGGTCAGTGTTGCAAGGAGATTTGGGGGAAAGGATGTGAGGGCCAGGAGACATAGCAGGCAGGTCTGAATCCCCGGCAGGACCTGGGTAGTGGGGTGAAGCCAGAGTCTCCCAGCTCTTTGCGTCTCTCCATCCATAGCATCTACCATTGAGGGTCCCACCATCCAGAGGGGCTGCAGCGGCTCACACCCTGGCCCTGGTGTGGTTTGGCTGGAGCAGCTGCCCTGGAAGGGCTGGGGGTTTGGACTGCAGCACATCTGTGCTTTCTGCCCCCTTCCTGGGCAGCTGGCCCACTAGGGCTCTGGATGGGACTAGGGGGATG